>NW_027492160.1:395000-515000 GCF_021521415.1 Bidens hawaiensis
TTTACGTCCTCCAAGACAGTGTATCAACACATGAAACAAGTACTTGTATTGTAGAAATTAAATGGTTTATTTAACACTAAGGCCACGAAAGTAGATTGAAGCATCGATCGGCATTCATCGAATCCACCTTTACGTCCTCCAAAACAGTGTATCAACACATGCAACAAGTACTTGTATTGTTCACACAAGTTCGCCTTGTTGTACATCGATCTACCCAAGTCGCCATTATACTTTACTCGACCGAATAATCCTCTAATCAAATCCTTCTCGAATTCACATCGATCATCAATAGTATCAATAAACCCTAACGAGTCTTGAATCACTCCAACATCGATCACCACTCGTTTGTCTTGAATAACAGCCTCTATTTGATTCTCAGCTTCATTCAATCGGGCAATATCCCAAAATGCACATATAATCTTCTGATAAACCACAGTGCGAGTCGATATGGCCTTGTAAATTCTTGAACGAGTTAAAAAGCTAATCATCCCGCCAAAGATAGGTGTATCATCAAATTTCGGCTCGAGATAGGCACAAATGTTATGACTTTCATTCCATGATAACCATGCAGATGCTTGTTCAGTTTCAGCTTGAACAGGATTAGCTTCTAGGTTTTGCTTGGGAGCTGGATTCTGAATACTTTCTTCAGCCATTTCTGTTGAAATCAAACATAAACATTAGAATAATATTAAGATATTAAAATCTGAATAACGAATGGCTATCTCATTCGTTAAGAGATTTAAAACGATTAAAACATTCGTTATACATTAACACTATTCATTCGTTACTTTTAACGAATCAGTCATATTCGTTAACATATGTTACACGAATCAAATATTGACCCTTTAACTAGTCAACTTGATCATTCGTTAACCAATCATATGATCATTCGTTAACAAATTTTAACGAATAAAACAATCATTCGTTAATATATAACGAATCTCTCCTGATCAGACTTTGACCATTCAGAGTCAAATTATAAACTTAATTTTGACTTAATAGTGAGTCAAAAACGAAAGAATGACACCGTCTAATCTACTAATCTGTTAACATACACATGTAGTTTATCAATTCATCCTATCTAAGACAATCGATAGTCGTTTTCAAGCAATAATATGAATCATTTGCAGAATAATCGATTCAATTATACTGAATAATTGCTGACAATTGTTTGATAAACATGCATATCTCAAACACTCAGTTAACCCTCAAATAACCAACGAAATTTCAATGTTATCATATTAGAGTGATCGTCAATACCTGAACAACACAAAGGAATCAACTGATTAGACTAAAACGCAAGTATAGGATTTTGAAAAATTTTGGCAAGAGTTTTCTTAGGAAACTGAGTGAATATGAACAGACGAATAAGATCCCATTCGTTAGACCTTGGGATAATAAACCCTCAGATTTCACACAACCCTAGGTCATTCGTTCAAATTTTAAACTAACGAATGGCCTCATTTGTTAACTTATTCATCCTGATTCGTTTAACCTTTTAAATGAATAAGGATTTATTCGTTAAACTGTAACGAATATACGTTATTCGTTAATGTTTCTAACGAATAAGAATGTCATTCGTTAAATTCTCGTTAAATTCTTAACGAATGATACTTTAAATCCATTCCATTCGTTAATGGTCGCACAAATGTCTTCCATTCGTTATGAACAACAGAAGCGAATGAAGATATAACGAATAAGAAACTTATTGGTTATGTTTAAATAACGAATGGCTTTACATTCGTTAAACCATTTAACGAATCACCAACTTCCTTAGCGAATGAGAATCAATCTCATTAAGGAATTAAATATTCATTAAAAGCAATTAGGGTTTTATTCAATGAATTAAATATTCAATTAAATCCACTTTAGGTTTTAATTGCATACATTAAGATACCCGATCATCCACGGATTGGTAATATTTAACTTAAACGGATTTTTACGTTAAATTACAACTGACACCAGTTGTAAATACGTTAAGCACGATTAACTTAAAATTTTTGGGAGTTAATCTTTTTCTTTTTTCCTTTGATGTATTCGCTAGCTTGGTAAATCGTAACTAAAGCAGAATTGGAAAAGAAAGAAAAAACTTTTTGCATTTTCGAAAATTTTCAATTAACAACTAACTAAAAACATCAACTAAATTATTAAAGCAGTACATATTTTTGTGAGTTGAGCAGGGAATCATATTGATGAAAATGTCACTAAGTAACACTTCAATTTCGATGATTATTAACATAACCCAACGATGATTGCAGATATAATTGTCCTCTTAAACTTTTCACAGACTTGTTGGAAACTTTACGATATGTTTTAATTTGGTTCAATTAGGCACGAAACCTTATGTGGACCCCATCAATCAAATATAACATTTCTATCTCTTATACAGTGAATTTCACATGTACGTTTTTCTTTGATTTTCCAAATTTTGATTAACTGTGACTCATGCAAAAATAATAAAAAGAAAATAAAGCAGAACATCAAAATTTTCCCTTAAGATCGGTATTACTACACGCAGATAAGGTTCCATTTCAACAAAATAAAAAGATAAAAATAAGTTGAAGTTGTACAGGCCTTAACCCCCAGTTCGATACATGACTTTCACACATTTGTGCTTATAGTATACGCGGATAAGGTCCAAGGCTTGTACGAAACACCAAGAAAATAAAGCAGAATACTCAAATATTAACCTCAGGTCGGATAATCTTATCGCAAGAGAGGATCCTATATTTGAATAAAAATAAAGAAAAAATAAAGTTGATTTTCTTTGCAAAATAAAATAAAAACAAAGCAAAATTTTCTTCAAAAATGAAAGCATGCACACACAGTAATCATTTTGACTTTTGACTTTTCTTAAATCAGATATAGTATCAATCTTTCAAGATGTAATTTCACTAGGTTTGGCATTCATTATCTTTATATCTTATCAGCTCCTATATAGTCTGTCAAGCCTATCTTTGCATATCATATTGCTGGCCTTACGATAATTTTTAATCTAGTTTATTCATGTACTAGAGCAATCCCGTCAATGTACTATCATTTTTCCTTTTTGCTTCAAAACTCATTTTGAGGAGCATTTTACAACGTTTTTGACATTTTTCAATATTTGAATGTTTTTGGAGTTTTTAATTTTCTCTATACAAACTGAAAATACAATATTTTTTGAATTTTATATTTTCTTTCCCTAAAAACGACAAAAATTGAAATAAAAACAAAAACAAAAAAAATGATTTAACCAAGCTTTTGAATATCCTTTAATGTTTTTAAACCATTTATATCCAGCAGATATTAAAAACGTGTTTTGTCAAACGCTTTGGTATAAAGGTCAGCCTTTTGAAAATCCGTTTGAATTTAATCAATCAATCAATCATGCCCAGTAAAATCCCACCGACAGCAAAGCTATAAGTAGGGTCTGGGGAGGGTGGGATGTAGGCACACCGTACCTCTATCCAAAGGAATAAAGAGGTGGCTTCCAGAGAGACCCTCGGCTCTAAGTACATGTGTATGAAGCAAAATAAAGGAAATCAAAGTTTACCAGTTATATAAAAACTACTACTAATTATAATAATATTAATAATAAGATCACAGTTTAACAGCTATATAAAAGCTAATAATAATTATAATAATAATAATAATATATGTAAGGGAAATACCATTATGGTATGTGACCTAAATAAGTTAAGTCTAAGCCCTAAGGTATTCAATTCTCTCTAAAAATCCTTAACTTTAATTCTACTTCTCCACGAATTCCTATCCTCAACCATGTCCTGGGAGAGGTTTAGGTCTATCAAATCATGCCTAATCCTCTCATCCCAAGTCAATTTCGGTCGTCCTCTACCCCTCCTCCCCTCTATAGTAATGTTTTCTACGGATCTAACAGGATTCGTCGTCTGTCTTTTCTTTACATGTCCAAACCATCTCAATCTCCACTCTCTTATCTTGTCTGCTATGTTCGCCACCCCTAATCTCTCGCGAAACACAACGTTTCTTATTCGGTCTAGCCTTGTGTGCCCACACATCCAACGTAGCATTCTCATTTCTGCTACCTCCATCTTCCGCACTTGTGCCTTCTTGATGGCCCAACAATCTGTTCCATATAGCATTGCAGGTCTAACTGCCACCCTATAGAATTTTCCCTTTAGTTTAGTCGGGAAACTCTTGTCGCACAATATACCTGTGGCTGCTTTCCATCTACACCATCCTACCTGAACTCGGTGGGTCACATCACTGTCTAATTCCCCATCGCTCTGTACAAATGATCCTAAATACTTGAACTTCGTTACCTATGGGACCACTTGCCCTTCAATTGTGATCTGTGCGTCTTCATTGTCGTTTATCCCACCAAAATCACAGTGGAGGTACTCCGTCTTAGATCGGCTAATCTTTAAACCTTTTGTCTCTAAGGTTGTTCGCCACTCCTCAAGCCTCATGTTTAGATCTTGTTTTTTCTCAGCAAGTAACACAATATCGTCTGCGAACATCATGCACCACGGGAGAGTCCTCTGAATCGACTTTGACAACTCATCCAAGACTACTGCAAAAAGAAACGGGCTCAACGCTGACCCCTGGTGAAGACCTACCTCTACAGGAAAGAAATCAGTATCACCCACTGGCGCACGGACACTTGTTTCACTCCTGGTATACATATCCATAATTATCTCTATGTATTTCTTGGGCACTCTTCTACCCTCCAAGCACTCCTAGAGCACCTGTCGTGGCACACTGTCGTAGGACTTTTCTAGGTCAATAAACACCATATGTAGATCACGCTTCTTCTCCCTATACTTTTCCATTAATCTTCTTATAAGGTGTATTGCCTCTGTGGTAGAACGCCCCGGCATGAAGCCAAATTGGTTGACCGTAACCTGAGTTTCTCGTCTAAGTCTAACCTCAATCACTCTTTCCCATAGCTTCATAGTATGACTTAGTAGTTTGATTCCTCGGTAGTTACCACAACATTGGGCGTCTCCTTTGTTCTTATAGATAGGAACTACAACGCTTCTCCTCCACTGGTCTGGCATCTTACCTGATTTGAGAATACTATTGAACAGAGTAGTTAACCACATGACTCCTTCCTCCCCCAGACACTTCCACATGACTCCAACCGCCTTAGACCTTCCCATCCTCCTAAGTGCACCCTTGACCTCTTCTCGTGTGATCCGTCGGCAGTAGCAGTTATTCGATTGTTGTCGTTGAAAGTTTGTGTTGTCATGTTCTTCTTGGTAAGCTCTCCCATTGTTAAAAAGATTGTGGAAGTAGGTTTGCCATCTTAGCTTGATGTCCTGCTCCTTGACCAGTACATGCCCATCTGTATCCTTTATGAACTTCACCGGTCCTAGATCTTGCCTTCTACGCTCCCTGGCTTTGGCAATCTTAAACATAGCATGTTCCCCCTCTTTTGTTTCTAGACTTTCATACATCTGTTTAAAGGCCGCCTTCTTTGCTTCCGCTACTGCCTTCTTCGCCTCTATCTTGGCCGTTTTGTAGTTGTCCCTCAATTCCACTCGCTCCTCCTCATTCGTGCACCTCATTAACTCCCTAAAACATCCTTGTTTGTCCCTTATCTTGTCTTGCACTGCGTCATTCCACCACCAAGACTCCTTATGCCCACTTGTCTTTCCTGTTGTGACCCCGAGAGTCTCCTTTGCTACTTGGATGATCTTTGTCTCCATAGCTTCCCATATATGAGTTGAGTCCCTATTTAGTCGAGCCCGCGTATGCAGTATGAGTTTATCCTTAAACAGTCTCCTTTGCTACTTGAATTTAATCAATTGATATTAATTTCTTTTCAAAAAAATAACGTATGAAGTGATAACGGATTTCAATGTGTTTAATTTTCAAATGGTGAACCGGATTTTTGGTGATTGAAATTGCAACAGAATTATCAATATAAATGGGAGTAGTAAGAAACTTCAAACCGTAATCCCGCAAGTGTTGCTGGATCCAAAGAACCTGTGAGCAGCAACTCGAGGCCACCACATACTCCGCTTCGGCTGTTGAAGTTGAGACTGTTGTTTGCTTCTTACACTACCAGGAAACAAGCCGGTTTCCTAAGAATTGACATCCCGCTGTTATAGATTTGAAGTTGATCTTGCATCTTCCATAGTCCGAATCAGTAAAAGCAGTGAGATCGAACTTATCGTCTTTGGGGTACCACAACCTGATGTCTGGATTTCCCCTCAGATAATGTAAGATGCGCTTTACTGCCGCCAGGTGAGTCACTCGGGGACTCGATTGGTACCTAGCACACAAACAAACAGCAAACATAATATCAGGTCGCGATGCAGTCAAATACATGAGAGATCCGATCATAGATCGATATAGGGTTTGATCTACGGTATCCTCCAATTCATCCGGTGATAAATTGTGACCCACGGGAAGAGGTGTCGAAGGAATTTTGCCGTCGGATATCTTGAATCGGCTCAAGACATCGGTCACGTATTTGGTCTGATGGATAAAAATCCCGGAATCAGACTGGTGAACCTGCAATCCTAAGAAAAAGTCATCTCCCCCATCGAGCTCATCTCGAATTTGGTTTGCGTCGTCTTTTCAAAATCTTTATACAAGCTGTCGTTCGTCGAACCAAAAATTATGTCGTCCACATAGATTTGGACGAGGAGCAAATCATCACCCACGTTCTTATAAAATAACGTACAATCCACAGTCCCTCTCGTGAATCCACTTTCAATCAGATGGTCAGCCAATGTACTGTAACAGGCTCTCTGGGCCTGGTGTAAACCATAAAGAGCCTTGTTTAATCGGTAAACACGCTCTGGAAAGTATGGATCCTCGAAACCAGGAGGCTGCTTCACATACACTTCCTCATGAATAGCTCCGTTTAAGAACGCTGATTTCACGTCCATTTGATAAACCTTAAAGTTTTTATAGGCCACATAGGCAAGAAAGATACGTATAGCCTCCGGTTGTGCCACCGGAGCATATACTTCAGTATAGTCAATGCCTTCTTGTTGATTGTAACTAAGAACAACCAATCGTGCCTTATTTCTCACGATTACCCCACGATCGTCCTTTTTGCACTTAAAAACCCATTTGGTCGGAATAGCCTTTTTCACTCGGTCGGGTTTGTCTATTAAGTCCCATACACCCAGTCGAACAAACTGTTGCAGCTCCTCCTGTATAGCTTCAACCCAAGACGGTTCCTTGAGTGCCATTGTGACACTTGTCGGTTCTATCTGTGATAGGAAGCAGGTGCATTGTGCAATACTGATGATTCCCGAAGAGTGCAAATCCGCATAAGCACAAACTATCGAATCTTCAGTAGGAGATAAGTTACGCTCAACTGTATCATCACATACATTAGCTAATTGGTGTCTTGTACGAACCCCTTCATTCACATCAGCAAAAATTATCTGTTCCTGCGAATGAATAGAATGAATCCTTAAGGAAGGATTAATAGGTACAGATACGTTACCACCCAAATTGGTGATATTTTCCTCCGCTGTGTCTAAAGAGACAGTTGGTGAATCATTATCAATTAAAATCGGCTCATTTGTGTCTGGAGTTTCATCTAAAGGAACAGACGATGAATCAACAAAATCAGCATCATTGGAAGATTCAGAAACTTCATTTAATGTTTCTGATACGTTAGGAGAGTTATATACATCCACCGAAGAAAACCTTGGAATAGGAAGACATTGTTCTTCCAAATAAGTTCTAACAAGATCTTTAGGTATTTCTTCAACCGCAGATGTAAACGAATTAAATAGACCGTCGTAATCAAACATCCAATCGGAACCCGTACCAGTTGGTGGAGTAGTATAACTTTGGCAATCAACGTGAAACCATTCTTCCACACAACCTGAAGAGATATTAAAGTTCCTTTTCTTAGGAGAATTGTATCCCAAGAAATAACCCTCAAACGTTTTTTCATCAAACTTCCAAGCATCTCTCTTCAAAACAGTACACGGACACCCGAATGGTTCCAAATACTTTAAGTTCGGCTTACGATTGTTCAGAAGCTCATAAATCATCTTCTTGAACTTCTTTATAGTTAGTACGCGATTCAGTGTGTAGCATGCTGTATTCACAGCTTTGTTCCAGAATTGAACGGGTAGCTTTGAATCAGCGAGCATCGTTCTTGCAGCTTCAATCAGCGTACGATTCTTTCTTTCAGATACACCATTCTGTTGAGGAACATAAGGTGCACTAAATTCCCGATGAATTCCTTTCTGTATGCAGAAGAAATCCAATACATTATTCCTAAATTCAGCTCTGTTGTCACTACGAATACGTCTCACTTTCAGTTTATAAAGTGATTCGATTTTCGTAATCAGTTTCTGAATTAAGATAGGTGTCTGATTTTTCGATCCCATAAATAACACCCATGAGTAACGTGAGAAATCATCAGTCACTACCAAGCAGTATAAATCTCCAGCAATACTAGCACGATTCACTGGACCGAAGAGATCCATATGAAGTAGTTCCAGTGGTGTAACAATCGTGTTGAGTGACTTGCTTGGATGTGATTTCTTCTTTTGTTTCCCCTTCTTGCATGCAACACAATGATCATTGAACTTGAAATTCTTAAGAGATACACCATCCACCAACTCGTTTGAAATAAGAAAATTCATCTTGCGTAAGTGAATGTGTCATATGCGTCGATGCCAAAGAATAGAGTCCTTTTCGGTGGCTTTAGACACGAAACAAGTAGCTGAGGGTGAAACAGGTACATCATAACTCATGTCCAGTACATAAATATTATTTGATCGAGGTGATCTCATGACAACCATATCTTCAGGAATTGTATATCCTGGTTGAAGGATAATACATTCCTTGTCTGTGAAAATGGTGGTAAACTTTTTATCACATATCTGCGAAACACTTAGCATATTATGATCCACCTTCTCACAATAATTTACTCTTTCAAACGTCACTATCCCGTTTGACACTTCTCCCTCATTTGTAATCATTCCCCCGTTGTTACCAGCAAACGCAACATAACCCCCTTGAATATCTTTAACATTATTCAGAAGATTTAGGTTGCCAGTAATATGCCTAGAACATCCACTATCCAAAATCCATTTGTGTGTAGACCCGGACCTGGATGAACTCTGCATAAACAAGTAAATGATTAGTTCAAAAAGGCAGCCCAAGCCTCAGTCTTGGGCTCTCCCTTTGATACTTTCGGAGAAAAGGATAATTTAACACTCGTATTTGGTACTTGAGAATAGGTGACTGGTTTCTTGTTTTTCTTCTTTAAGTACCCGTCACGTATAATTCCCGAATCAGTGTTTGAACAAATTGATTGAGCACGGTCAACACATTTTTTTGTTACCTTAAATGATTCAATCCTAACAACTTTCCTTGGATTGACATCAGAATACATTATGACACACTCATCAACTTGACTTTCTTTTAAGTTTTGAACCAAATCAGTCTTTCGAGTTGATGAGTTTTTGATATCATCTATCTTTGCTTTACACTTTTTGGAAACATGGCCCGGTTCACCATATTTGAAACATAAACGAGTGTCTTAAGATTTTGGTGGTGAAACACAGGTCTTATTAGGTAGCAAAGATCGATGAATATCATCTTTGGTTTTCTCAAATGTGACCGTCTTTGGATTTTCATGTTTTAAACCCTTTTTTTTATAGAATTCAAGATTTTTTGTATTCGAAGAATTCTCCAAACCTGATGATTTTACAAATGTGATGGTTTAAACACATTATTTCTTGGTTTTTCTTGAACATTAACAGATTTTGATTGATAGAATTTTTGTTCAAGTTCGGTAACCTTTGAAGTGTCATCCTGATATACACTTTCAATCATTTCAGGTTTAAGAAGGTTCAATGGAACTTCCTTGTCTGAAAAAAATTTTGATAAACCCTTTAACTTAAAAACTTTCCTATTTGAAGAAACCGACTGAGGATTAACAAATTTCATCAATTCCTCATCAGTTACAGTTGGTTTATTTGACTTCTTCGATTTAGGAATTACATTAGACTTTTTCACTGAATCTTCCAACGACTTTGAACCATAAACCTCTTGCTCAAACTCTTCAAGTTCACACAGAATGTGATTGTCAACAGGTATATTTTTGTTTTTGACAATATCATCTGGTTCAGTCAACTCCTCGATTGAACCATCCAATTCATTTTTAGTAAAAATAGTTTTACTTTTGATATGAATTGGTTCTTGAGTAGTTTTGTTTGAATCAACATCCTCAGATTTAACAGTAGGCATATCTGAGCATTTTTCCACATCGGGAATGCTACTGTAATCTTCCTTAAAAGGAAGAGGAATCTCGACATATCCCAAACCTGTTTTCCATTTTTCTTATGTGTATGGTTAACTTGAATGATTTCATTCAAAAGAAATGACGAATCTCTAAATTTTCCAAGCTTATTTTTAAGTTCCATCACTTCATTTTCGAGATTAGAAATACAGGTTCGGAGTCGAAGAATCTCTTTAAAATGTTGATCAACTACGATAACCTTACACTGAATCTTAGCTTTAAGATCATGATTGCTTTCAGACAGTTTTTGAATTTTAAGAGTTGACTGTTCTAGTAATTTTGATTTCTGTTTGTAGCATTCATTGATCATAAAGTGATCTTTTGTGAGAGCATTGTTCTGATTTAAAGCAGTTTCAAGTTTGGTTTTGAATACAGCACATTCAGCACACTCAATCACATTAGTTGAAGATTCAGATGCATTAATTTGAGGTTTATGACATACCTCATCAATCTTAGCCATACATGCATAAGATTCAACTTGATCAGGAATTGATTCGGTTTGAGATGACGAATTTTGATCATTATCAGTTTCAGAGTCAGATGAATCACTTTCCTCAGATACATTATCACTGCTAGCATCTTCGAATTTCTCCACTGGTTCAACAATTGCCATATTAGCTTGATTTCCCAACAAACGTTGAGACCAATCAACAGCTTCATTCTCCACCAAAGCTTGAGTAGCAGGAGACTTATCTTGTTCACCACCAGATGAATTCATTTTACTCTTTTCCCCACCAGATGAATTCTTTCCTGAAGATCTATCTGAATTGCGTGGCCCCGAATATTCTTTTCTAGGTTTATCACACTCTTTGGCAAAATGGCCAAAGTACCCGCAATTGTAACATTTCACCTTCAGTTTATCAAATCCAATCCTTTTATTCAAAGTAGGAAGATCTTTCCCAGTTCTCTGCATAAATCTCTTGACTTTTCGAGCAATCATAGCCATGTTCCACTTGAGATCCATTAATTCATGATCATCCGGGTCAATTTGATCATAGTCTTCATCTGTTAATTCACTAGTGGCTATTTTGCTTCCAACAAGCTGTTCATATGAAGTCATGAAAGCGCACACTAATGCAAACTGTTGTTCAGCTTTTTGCAGATTTACTTTAGGCAAGCTTGAAGCTGGAGCATTTGTGCTTGCATTAGCTCCGTCAGCCATAAAGCATACATTAGAAGGACAGTTTACATTAGGAATTTCTTCTTGAGCTTGGGCAAAGAAAGCATTAATTGGTATAGAACTTGAAGAATGATTTGCTGGCATAGCACCCCCATAGAGTGAAGGATTTTGATTTGAAGGATGCTGATTTTGATTTTCCTTCAACGAGTTTTGACATTTGATATCAAATTCCCTTTCCTCAATCTTATTGATGAATTGTACAACTGTAAGCTCGGTGTTTCGAAAGAAACCGTTTTCTTTCAATACAAACAAGAAAGTCCAATATGAAGGAGGCAAGGCATTCTTCAGTGTATCAATCTTATCTGTTTCAGTTAGCTCAAGATTGACACTTGACATCTCAACAATCAGATGACTAAATCGGTTAATCATTTCTTCAACCGTCTCATTTTTCATCAAAATAAAATTTCTAAATTGAAATTTTACGAGAGTCTTCTTACTCTCGAGAGTGTTCCCCAAACTTCTTGTTTTCAAAGTTGTGAACAATGAAGCACAGATATTAATGGTACTGTATTGATGAAAAATTTGTTCAGGTAATGCCATAGTGAGAGTTGAATAAGCTTTAGTTTCACTCTCAAAATCTTTCAACTTTTGAGTTTCATAATCCTTGAATTCCTTAGGAGTCCAACCCATGTTGTCACTGCCTACCAGAGGTGCCGTGTATACATCATCGAGAAAACGCACACTACTTGGATGAACGGATCCCAAGTGAGCATGGAACCTCGGTTCCCAACGAGCAAAATCTGAAAGTTTTAACAATTTGGGACATTTGTTGTGACTGCCAATTTCATTATCCATGGTCAGCATCTGCTGCATTAAAGCGTTCTGAGATGCTAATGCATAGTAAGAAACGTTTTGCGAAGCCATGATGAAACAATTGTTTAAACTTCAAGGATCAAATTTGTTAAACCTTTAAAGTTTACTGTTACTGTTTACACGAATGGGTACACAGCAACGAATGAGAGTTATCTCTATTAACGAATGAGAGATACTCGTTAAAGATTTTCACGAATGAACTGATTAACGAATGGATCGATATTCATTAATAAATGAAATGAAAAGAGATTAACGAATGTGATTTGAATAGTGAATGGTTAACGAATGGTGTGAAATGAAAAGAGGTATAACGAATGGTGCTAACGAATCGGCTTGAAACGAGTATGAAATCAGATTTAACGAATGTGATTTGAATAGTGAATGGTTAACGAATGAGCCGTTAGGTTTTAACGAATAGGCAGTTAGACGTAACGAATGAGCAGTTATGTCTTAACGAATCAGACTTCATCTTAATGATTGAGTATGCAAATCTTCATCAGGTCTGGAAACCAATTCAAACTTCAAAATCCGTCCAAATCCTATGTATTCACCCTAAACTTTTATCAATCTGTTCATAAACCAAATCCGAACATCACTGATCTTGTCCGAACTCACGAACACTCATCAAACGTGTCAATTACTCGATCCAGATTCATACCAATCCGAACACAATTCAAACATCAATCGTCTAATCAAACCTCAATTCAAACTCAGATTAAACTCAATCCTCCAATTCTCATTCCTTAATACCTTAATAACGAATCAATACACTTAGAATAGTTCACTTTGAATCAATTCATACAAGTCTCTGTTTCACTGGAACTCAATTAAACTTCAAATCTCAATTAATTTGCCATGAACCGAATCCAATACATGATCAATTTTACGATTTAACCAACTAGAAGCATCGAAGATCAGATTATTGGCTCTTATACCACTTGTGAGAGCTCAATCGGATCTAGATCTTGTGATTACAACGAAGTTCATGTTGATTATCTATACAGTTAGGCTATGGTATACGTTAGTGTGTGCACTGTGTGTATTGAGAGGACAAATGGACAGAGTAGATACGTTATATGAGCCAGGATCTAGCCGAAAATTGAAACGTTAACTCGTGTTCAATACATTAACATTGATACATTAATGGAGGAATATGTTACAAAGAGAATCCGGCAGCATAACGTTACAATACATAAATATGACACAGATCTCTATGCAAACTAACTATGGAAAGCCTATTTATAGGCTGGTCTCATTCGTTACACTGTAGTAACGAATGAACATTCTCATTCGTTAACATTCATAACGAATAAGTCATTCTATAGTCCCATTCGCTAAACACCCTTAGCGAATGGGTATACCTTAACGAATGAGCTGCCATTCGTTACACTGTAGTAACGAATGGGCTCTTAGTCAACGAATCAGGCCTCATTCACTAAATATGCTTAGCGAATGAGCCTTTATACATTAATATAAAGACTAAACTACCCTTAGTCTATTCAAATAGCTGCGGACACCAAATCCGTGCACTTATACATCAGTCGATTGTCGAAATGGGTAAATATAGTGAATTATCACCAGCGTATTAAATAAGCATACCTTAAATGCTATTGAGACCGTGACGGACATTTCTTGACTGCCCTTTGGAATAAACTGGTAAGTAGTTACTGCGTCTTTTCCCAAACATAAAAAAAATTCAAAATTGGACATGAGATATTCATATAATGATGATAGCAATTGATACACATCTTTACTTTGATCCCACATTAATCGAAGAGTGACTTTGCGAATTCAACTACGATTCTAAGACCTGAATGAATACAACAGTGAATATAACTAAGTATTGAAATTATGACAAAACTTGTCTCCTCTTTTTTATATATTTAAGTACAGTACTGATTCACATATCTTAAAGTGAATACAACTTACTGCATTTTTTAAGCCCAAAACACACTTATAAAGTGTTTGAATACAAGAAGAAAAAAACCAACCCCTGTAAACTAAAAACAACAAACAACAAGTACCACACAACTATTCCTTAAAAGACAAACAAAAGACACAAAAACAACAAATTGGAAGGCACCCATTAACATACCTGGTTCAACAAACCTAGAAAATAAAGAAACTGTATATGTTTCTCAAATTCGTAACTCAAAAATAGAAGAGTCAAAATCTATTGTAAAATTAAAATGCAGCAATGGCGGGGATTTTTTCATTTCATGCAACTTCTGAGTAACCACAAGTTGAGTAAAACAAGTCGGCTAGGTTAGGGGCATTTCGGCACTTTAACATGTTTATTTTTGCATTAAAATACTTAAAAAGAGTCATGTGGGTATGACTAGTTGAATTAGGCCCGAAACATTTTTTTAATCCCAATTCTTTACTATATTTAGTAATAACCAGTTGTGTCAAATAGAAGTGCTAAACTGTAGTGTTCACAGGTTGGCGGATTCAATCCGAGACACACTTGATATTAAGTTACAACAACCCATCTTATAGCATCGAACCGGAAACAATATATTTTTCGATGCTACAATAGTAGTGCTCAAAATTTAAGCCATTTAACTTTTGACAAGTAAGATCCCTTTGATCTGCTATCACCCAAAATGTTATCCGAATCAGAACCACGGTTAACCCGAGTCAACAATATCATAAATTGATGGCAAATATGTAAACTTTAATGTTATCTAGTCAGTTTCTATAATGTAAAATAAAAAAAAAAAACTAAATGAAATTACCAGAAATTCGTCTTTCAAGAGTGAAATTACCATTTTTCCCTAGCCGGTTTGCGTCTTTTGGATCATTCCCACTGTTTTGGCATCATACTTAAACACCCAAATAAACATGTATTAATTATAGAAAGAAAAGTGCATAGATAAATTTAAGGAATAATGTTTGTAATCTTAAAATGAAGTTATATCATGCTATCATAAGAAACCTACTTAAATATCATCTAACAAATAATTCTAATCTAAAATGATTAAACTACATTTAATCCATCATGAACCAATTTTAGTGAAATCAACCAAAACAAATTTAGCAAATTAAGCAAACAACGTTATCATGAAATTGAACACCTGTCATATAAATACCACAAAATCATAAGGAAACAGACGATAATACGAATAGGAATCAAACTATTAACAATGAACCTTTTGAATACCCAAATTGTCCCTATCAAAAAATTGTTATCGCAATAAATCGGTTTGGTTTAGGTTTAAAACCGGTTTTGTACACCTCTACTTAAAACTTACATGTCAGTTAAAGGGGGCCTAGCTTGCAATTGGGCTGCTCATGTGACCCAACAAATTTAAATTAGTTTCGGCAAACCTGCTTTCAATAACCTAATATATATGTTTCGGCAAACAATCAATGGTGACCCAACAAATTTAAAACCAAACCTGTTCTTGAATGAGTAAAACTTAAGCATTGTTTCTTTCAAATTCAGGTCATTTCCAGTTACCTAATGCAAATCTGATCCTGCAAAGTTCAACTTTGAGTTCTCCATCAACAAAATAAAAAATAACATCTTCAAAAACGAAAGAGATACATGTAAAAAAAATACATGTAAGCCCACCAAATAAAAAATAATATCTTCAAAATAAAACAAGAAGCAAGAAATCTATACACATCTAAAAAAGATGACACTTTCGATAGGCCAGACAAATACATGTAAGCCCGCGCTTCACGGCGGGTATGCATCGATGTAAAAAAGTGTATAACGAATGAATAAAACGTTAAAATCCTACCAAAATAATATATTGCTATAAATGTTAAACACATATTCATATAAAACCAACTCTTCATGGATGGGTTTGAGAATCTAAAAATCAAAGCGTACATATTAATGGGCTTTTCAATAGCTAAATGCGAACAAACAGCATATTAGTGCTTCAGTTTGCAGCCTTAATGTAGAATTCGAACATAGCAAACAAAAAAAAGGAAAAGGCACTAAGGAACACCGGAAATGGTGGGCTGTTCGATTGTGAATTTCTTGTTTGGTCTTCGCTACTGGTTTTGAAGATGATCCTGATAGCAGAGTGTCCTTAAATCACAGCTCAGCAATTATTTCCGTATACGAAATTTTTGTGATATCAAACGTTGAACTAAAATGAAATATTTTTTTAACATGAATTAGCATACCTCATCAAGTTTAGGTTGGTGATTATCTGCTTCCAACATCATTCCAAAACAAATTTGCAAAAGTAGTGAATTTTGGCTCAACTGATCTTTTTTACCATTCGTTTCTCGCCCAAGTAGATTAAAAACCCAAGATAGAAAAATATTATCATTAAAAAATCAAGTAGATTATAGTTTAATGCCATCATAAAATATGTAAAAAGTAACAAACATCAATCAAGTACCATACCTTGATCCTCCTCATTTTATTTGTTTGAACTCAAAGGTATTGGTCGGAGAGATTGTTTTAGTGTTTAACTCCTTGATAAAAATTTTATTCTTTGCACATGACAAAGAATGAAGCAGCCTAATAACAAGTTGAAAGAAAAGAAATGATAATCAAATGGTATTTATAAAGTAAAAAAATAGTGTTCTTGACTTTTATACTTGGTAAAGGACGCTTATAGTACCATAACTAAATTTAAAGTAGTTAATATAAATATTGGTCTAGGAACCAACCCTCACTTTCTGCTTTACTCTTTAGCATTAGCGCATCACTAACACTGCCAATTGGTGTTTCAAACTACATATTACTGTATGTAATAGATGAAAGCTAAATCATCTAAGCAAAAAACAAATTCACTGTTTTATCTAAGCAGTTAAATCTTTTAATTCTACACCTTTTAGACTGAAATAGAAGTTTAGCATGAAAACAATCATCAGATCAATAAACCATAGCTTACAAATAAACTTATTAAAGACTAACTGATGAAAAAAGTACCTTATGAGATTTTAAAAGGTAATCATCCATGGGGCTTTAATGCCAGCACCGATTAAGCTACTTCATGTAATGTAAAATCATCGGCAAGCATGAGAAATAAGATCTAGTATCATTATGATTCAAAATTAACCAGATCAAACTGAACATAAAAACCCTAACAACATTGAGAATAGGTAGAATAATTGAACCAGGCAGCACAGATAACAGAAACGTCGTGCTTTAATCGTCCTCCGGTGCATGAATTTGCAAATTGCATATAAATAATTAAACACATAAACAAACAAAGTATCTTATAGAAATTACAAATGCATATGTACCTTGAGAATCCAGATGATCAGAGGAGAAATTGACACTATGAATGTGCGACGCCTACGACAGATGAGGAGGAAGAGGTGGTGCTGGTGAGAGGAGCTCCAAAAGCTTGACGGAAAGGGATGGCCTGGATCTAGGGTTTAATAGAGATGAGCTTGACGATTGAATGGAAGGTAAAACTGTAGCTAGACAATGAATTGAAATTTATTGTCATTCAATCAATTGTCCGTTGACATTCTCAAACGTCGTCGGACGCCAGAGAGAACTGGCCGGAAAAGTGGATAAGCGCCGGTGGTCATAAATATTGCATGGAGTGAGAAAATGGAAGATGACAAGTTACGTATTATAATGCAATGTGGATATAGATACAGATATATATATATTTTGTATTTTAAAATTACTTAAAGCTCATTAAATTCCTTATAAATGTTAACTAATTATCAAATATATGTTTTAGGAACTTTTAATTTTATAGGATTTTATAAAAAAAATGTGACTTAAATGAAAATGTTATATCATGTGTACAACATTAATAATTCAAATCTCGTTAGATATAGATATGATTAAAAGTACTTAAATTATATAGATATCATAATAATCAAGATGAATTTGAGTTTAAGATTTCAGCTTTAATTAATTTTAAGCTGAGGTGAGCCGGCTTGGTATGAAGCTCAAGTCTAGGTTGAGCTAGCCTTGGCTCGACTAGGCTTCACTCACTAAGACCAAGTGTTATCATAGCTTTTTGAGGCGCCACTATGCCACCGTGGGCCCGTGGCTTGTAGTCAGCGCCAAACACCATTCTTGAAAAAAAGGCCAGCACTAATGGAGGTTCACGCCAAAGGTCTAGCGTCTTCTCATCCACATTCTTCAAAAACTATTTTTTTTGCTTGATTGGTGAGTTTACATTATTCGCTATATAATTAAAAAATATATATATGTTTTTAAACTATTTAAACAAACAAATCTCTTCACATTTTATACAAAACACTCCTATTTCACTCCAAATCTCTCCCAATCTTCACAAATATATTAAAAAAACATATGAATTCTCACAAGAAAATTTATCCGATTCGGATTGGTAGACAAGGTGATAGCTTTAGCAGTTCGAGTGGGGATCCAACTTAAACTTGAACATGGTCAAACCTCACAACTGCTTAAACGATGATCAAAACTCGAGCAAGATCGTGAAGCCGCACATAACTGCTTGGATAATTTTCAGATTTCGGATACTTCGAATAATCTTTTTTGATATTTCGGACAATTTTTCGGATATCTAAAATAATTTTAAAACTAGTTCTAACTTTTTTGTTAATAATTATTATTTTTTTCGGATATTTCAGATATCCGGTTCCCTATCCGATCGTCCGAACTTTGATTATACGAAATTCGTATTCGGATAGTGAAACCCACTATACGAAAGATTCAGATATCCGAAAGTCCGGATATCCGACTTTGAGCACCTTATTTTAATTTAATTTTTTCTAAAGTATGCATTCCTTTTATTTATTTATATAATGTATTATGTTAATTTAAATAAAATAAATTAGTAAGAAATAATTATTGTAATATGATCAATATTTTGATTAACTAAACGTCTCCATTACATTTGCTTTTTGGGTTTTTTTAGTTAATATCATGTTGTCTATGTGACAATGAGGTGACATCACCTTTGTATTAACTAACCTCCACTACAACACATAGTTTAACAAGCTTTAAGTGCTACATCGTGCAGCACCCAGCTACTTATTAACATAGTACACACATACACACACTAGATTTTATCCTCCGTATTACAGGGATTGTTTTTTCAATTTTTTTTTTATATTTATTTTTTGGATTTTAATTTTCTTTATTGTAAGAAAGTTAATAATAGAGGGTTTGATGATAAAAAAGTTTTACAAATAAAAGATATATTATAATCCGTTTAAAAGCTATATGGGTTTTGTGACCCATGACTCACTTATTTATTTACTATAAAATTATTTCATAATTACAAATAATATCTTTTTTTTTTCTAAAAAAAATTGGATATTAATTTTTAGTATATCCTATTTTATAGGATTTTCATATCAAATATTTGATAAGATTAATTTTTTATTTAATGAGATGTTATAATCCATTTAAGAGCTATTTGGGTTTGGTGAGACCTATACCCGTGAATTCGGGTCAAATGCATGAGAAGCCTCCATTTACAAATAAAGCAGTCCGGTGGCTTGAGAGAATTTAGGAAGCAACCAGAAAGCTTTTAAAGATTTCGTTTATATATATTATACTCGCGTTATGGAGGTTTTATTTAGGTTAATCGTTTTGCTATTTTTATATTTTGTAATGATTTATTTAATTTTTTATTGTAACTTTGTTTTAATTTAATACGTATAAGTAGTTTGTTACGTTAATTATATTTATTTAACGTTAGGGCTCTTTCAATTGAGATGTGTGGGTTTCTTAGATTTTTAACGAAGGAACATAAACGAACACGAATATGCTGATTTTTTTTAAACAAACAAACATAAAAACAAATATTTGTCCTATGAAAAAGGGGCGATTAATGTAGGTTACGACGGTGGTTGATGCATAAGACGGAAGGTTGATGATGGTGGGTGGTAATCATAAGTAAACTGGTGATGGAGAGGATAGACCGACGACATAGAATATGTAGATGAGAGAAATTATATTAAGGTTTGATGTTAAAATGGTTCCACAAATAAATGAGATCTTATAACCCGTTTAAGGGTAATCCGGATTTGGTGAGACCAATGGCCCGTGAAAATTATTGTTTGATGATTCATAAATAATTGAGATGCTATAACCCACTTAAGAATTATCCGAGTTTGATGAGACCCGTGACCGCGAAAATTTGATGATGAAAGGTTTTATAAACAACTGAGATCTTATAACCCGTTTAAGGATTATCCGGGTTTGGTAAGTGTCACACCCCGTTAAGTGATATGCGGAAGCGTAAAACGGAAATGTAACAGATACAACTGGTATCAAATACATTGTTCATAAAGAAACATTACTAACTACTTTACAATATATTACATAATTCTAATATTTTTTACAAACACAATCAAAACTAGCTCTTCAACTACTTTACTTCTAAGTCAAATGCTGTGACACCCGGTAAATTCCCAATCCCTTAAACCAAGTAATCAACCTAAATATTAGGTAATTATGTTATATGCGCCTTGCGCGAGCGCGCTATGTTAGAATCAGCACGTGCATTTGTTATGTGCGCCCTGCGCGAGCGCGCCATGTTAGTCAGCGCGGGCATATTATGTGCGCCCTGCGCGAGCGCGCCATGTTAAGAACCAGCGTGGGCATATGTTATATGCGCCATGCGCGAATGTTTTGGCTTTATGTTTTCATGTACCTTAACGATATGTTGTCTAATGGGTTGACCGTCACGCATGATGCTAAGGCGGGTGCACCCTAAATCGTTTATGCGCGTGCGGAAGGGAACTAACCTCCCCGCATGGCGGGAACATTGAGAGCTAGTTTGTCTGAAGCTCCAAGAAGGAATTGACTTCAACATAACTGATCACTATGTTGAAATACCAAGACCACCTGGAGAATCTACAAATGAAACTCAATGTCCCTAACTGCGAGAAGGTTACGCACCTACCCGCAGCAAAGAAATGTCCTTCACGCAGAAAGCTATGCGCACAAAGTGATACGCACGGAACACTTAGTCTATTCTCCAGACGTAAGGAGATTACTCCCGCCCAAAAGGAAACAGTAGCGTGTTTCAGAGATTTTCCACTTTTTACTGTACACTAACAAAAGTACCTGAAAAAGCACACTGTAACACGAAAAGTCAACTGTCAGCCACCCTATTCTCACCAACCCCAGACCTGCATGTCCTGACCAAATCAAATCAAAATCTTTTATCCACTACTCCACTCTTAAATAAATAATAATAATTTCCATACTTTATCATCATTACACCTAGATATGAAAAGATTACAATCCCCTAAAGCAAAGGATTGTGTTCCCTTGAGTTTGACTATAAATATGTAACCTAAGTTATCACCCAAACACACTTCAAACTTCTCTCTTAAGAACTGCAAACTTGCACTAATCATCTCCCAAGCATCCGATCCTGTAACTAGGTAAGCCGAGAATATAACCTTGAGATCTACCTTCCAACCCTTATATTCTCCTATTTCTTGATCTTAATATATATACTTCTTGTTATTTAATCGTATTCTAGACCTTCAATTCCGAGGCCAACACCAAGAAAACCCGAATCTCGATTAATCCCTTAACAAGAACCACAGGTGAGTCTCACAGCCCCTATTCTCGCTGTTTTCACTGTTTTTAAACTGTTTTCGGGGCGAGGGACACGTACTTAAAACTATGTTTTATGTGATACTCTTACAAGCAATACAAGCAATTATGTGTTTAAATAATGTTTCATTATGGTGTATTTACGAGCAATGCAAACGGTATCTATGGTTTCGATGTATGTGCGCCAGAATTCGAGTAAGTGATCACTTTACCATTGGAACTCTAAGGGTAGGGACTGCTGGTTTGATCCACCCACTCGTAGGGGTCGCACCTCTTTGCATGGACGAGTGCCTAGTATGGTCATGGGGCAGTACTATGGGTTTGAGCCCGCTCGTAGGGGTCGCGCCTCTTTGCATGGACGAGCGCCTTGTTTTCCGGCACAACGTCCGCGCGTAACCCGCGGGACGGAATTATTGATTAGCTCGTAGTGGCAGCGCCACTTTGCATGGACGAGCACATTTTCCTGAAACGTTCGCGCGTAACCCGCGGGACGGTATTATTTCGCTCGTAGTGGCAGCCACTTACACAGACGAGCACGACTTTTCAGAAATGTCCACGCGCAACCCGCGGGACGGTATTACTTATTTCGCTCGTAGTGGCAGCGCCACTTACACAGACGAGCACAGTTCCCAGAAATGTTCGCGCGTAACCCGCGGAACGATTTTATCAGAATATGTTGATAGGACTATGTTTTACCAAGCATGTGTTTTAATGATGCTATCAGAATTATGTTTCAGAATGATTTGTATCAAGATTATGATGCAATACGATTTATCAAGTTACTAAAACTTGTGAACTCACTCAGTTTATACTGATTCAAATGTTTTTACGTGTCTTTCAGGAGATAACTAGGTAGCGCATGGAGTCACACTTAGAGCACCTCACGCTGAACATCTAAAACTAGCTTTTTGGAAGATTTTAGTTCTATCCCTTCGATGCGCGTGGTTGTACCCGCCGCGCAAGGGGATATGGCGTGGAAATCTTCAACAGTTTTTATACTTGGATGTTTTTATGTAATTTTTAAACAATGTAATGTATTTGTATTAAACATTTCATGCGCAATGAAAATCTTTGAATGTTTGCAATGGCCCGTGCTTAATTATCAATCCCCACTCGCGCGCGCGCCCGGCTGTTTCCGCCGCTCAGGGCCGGGTGTGACAGATTGGTATCAGAGCACTGGTTATAGCGAACTAGGAAAAGAAGTTTTAACCTAGACTATAACCGTTGGGGAATCGCATGAAATATTTTTCAAAGAAAATATTTTCAAAAGAAACTATACACACACTTAGGAACACGGGTCACACAGTGTAGTAAATAAAGAAAAACATTATGTGCTCAGAGTACATGCGCTAAGTTTGATATATTTTCTCTTTTAAAGCGAGAATGCCTCCAGCTAGAGCCAAGGGAATTACCATGACACCCGAGGAACTCGCGGAAATAATCGCGCAAGCAATCGCAACACATGAGGCCAGCAAGGCCGAATCAAGTCAGGGTCGTCAGAATGAGACCCCAGAACCCGAATCAGGAGCCTTGGACAAAGGATGCTCCTACAAGACATTCATGGCCTGTAAGCCTTGGCCATTCAAGGGTACCGAAGGGGCCATTGGGCTCTACAACTGGATTGACAAGATGGAGACAGTTCTCTCCATTAGCGGATGTAGTGAGAACCAGAAGGTCCTTTACGCGACCTGCATGTTCCAAGAAGCAGCTTCATCTTGGTGGAAGCTTCAAGTGAAAACCTTGGGGCGAGAAGTTGCTCTCCACAAGACCTGGGAGGAACTGAAGGAAATGATGATGAGAAAGTTCTGCTCTCGCGCAGAAATCCAGAGTCTACAACAGGAATTCTGGAACCACACCATGGTAGGAACGGATATCGACGCCTACAACAACCGGTTCAACGAGCTTTGCCAGTTGGTGCCAGTCATGGCAAACACGGAGGAAAAGAAGATCGAGAGGTATATCTTTGGGTTACCTCCTGTTGTTAGGGTTCCGCTCAACGCCGCAGCGCCTCCAACCTTTGATGAGGCGGTAGCGCGGGCCATCACCCTTACAAGGGATACGGTCCGTGCGGGTATGTTAACTACGCGCGGAATCGAGCAGCGAACCTCTGATCCCAAGAGGAAATGGAACTCTCACCACCGAGGGTCCGACTCCAAGCAGCCACCGTTCAAGAAGCAGGAGAGCGCAAGGACTTACGCGATTCAGGCCGCGGAGCCACCACGAAAAGGATACAGCGGGCCTCGCCCATGGTGCAGCAAATGCAAGTATCACCACGAGGGTGAATGCGCAAGAATCGAATGTGCCAAATGTGGCAGACCAGGGCACAAGACGATGAATTGCCGTGTCAGAGAAGCTGGAGCGAGTGACAACTGCTATGCATGCGGAAAGCCAGGGCATTTTAGTCGGGATTGCCCGCAAAAGGGAAACCAAGCTCGCGGGAGAGCTTTTGTGATCGGCGCAGGCGAAGCTAAAGAAGAGCCGAATGTGGTAACCGGTACGTTTTTGCTTAACGGACATTTTGCATCTGTCTTATTTGATACTGGCGCTGACCTAAGTTTTATATCCGCTGAGTTTAAAGACTCCCTAGGCCTAGCAACCAGTAGGCTAGACACGCCTTATACTATAGAACTAGCCAATGGTAGGCAGTTATGCGCGAACGAAAGAACTGAACAATGTGTAATAGTCATGGGAGGTCACGGGTTCAATATTAATTTGTTGCCAATAGACTTGGGAAGTTTTGACATTGTGGTAGGTATGGATTGGTTAGTCAAGAACCGCGCGGAAGTTATTTGCCATGAGAAGCAGGTTCGGATCCCACTGTTGAACGGAGAAGCCCTGGTAATTCAAGGGGAAAGAAGGGGAGTTGCGACGAAACTGATTTCGTGCCTAAAGGCGCGTAAGTGCCTAAGGAAAGGGTGCTACGCCTTCCTGGCGCATGTCGTAGAGAAGAAAGGAGATGAGCGAAGAATTGAAGACTTACCAGTAGTGCGCGAATTTCCAGAAGTTTTTCCTGAAGATTTGCCCGGATTACCGCCGCCGCGACAAGTCGAGTTTCGTATTGATTTAGTCCCAGGAGCTGCGCCAGTAGCTCGAGCGCCTTATCGACTAGCTCCATCTGAGATGCAAGAGCTATCCAATCAGTTACAGGAACTATTGGATAAGGGTTTCATACGCCCAAGCTTTTCACCTTGGGGAGCTCCAGTACTGTTTGTTAAGAAGAAGGATGGTTCGTTCAGAATGTGTATTGACTACAGGGAACTGAACAAGCTGACAGTCAAAAATCGGTACCCCTTACCGAGGATTGACGACTTATTTGACCAGTTGCAGGGATCCAGTTATTATTCGAAGATAGATCTACGGTTAGGATACCACCAACTTAGGGTCCATGAGGAAGATGTGCCGAAAACAGCCTTCCGAACTAGATACGGCCATTATGAGTTCTTAGTGATGCCTTTCGGGCTAACTAATGCGCCGGCTGTATTCATGGATCTGATGAACCGCGTATGCAAACCATACTTGGACAAGTTTGTGATTGTGTTTATAGATGATATTCTGATTTACTCTCGGACCAAGGCCGAGCATGAGCAACACCTGAGATTGATTTTGGAATTGTTGAGGAAAGAAAAGTTGTATGCGAAGTTTTCCAAGTGCGAGTTTTGGCTTAGAGAAGTTCACTTTCTCGGTCACGTTGTAAACGAGAAAGGAATACACGTTGATCCTTCCAAAGTCAAAGCCATCGAAAACTGGGAAGCGCCAAAAACCCCAACTGAGGTGAGGCAATTCCTAGGACTAGCTGGCTACTATCGACGCTTCATTGAGAACTTCTCCAAGATAGCTCTACCTCTGACCGCGCTAACTCAGAAAGACAAGAAGTTTGTTTGGGGCGAAAGTCAGGAAACAGCATTTCAAACGTTAAAACAGAAGTTATGTAGTGCGCCAATTTTGTCTTTGCCCGAGGGGACGGATGACATCGTTGTTTACTGCGACGCTTCACATCAGGGACTTGGATGTGTCCTTATGCAGCGAGACAAAGTCATAGCGTATGCCTCACGCCAACTCAAGACCAATGAAAAGAACTACACAACGCATGATCTGGAACTTGGAGCGGTTGTCTTCGCGCTAAAGATTTGGCGCCATTACCTCTATGGTACAAAGTGTATAATTTTTACGGATCACAAGAGCCTTCAACATATATTTGATCAAAAGGATTTAAACATGAGGCAACGAAGATGGGTGGAGTTGTTGAATGATTATGATTGTGAAATTAAGTACCACCCTGGAAAGGCGAATGTGGTAGTAGACGCGCTAAGTAGGAAGGAGCGAATAAAAACGCTACGAGTCAAGGCTCTAAGGTTGACCATTCACGCAGATCTCTCTACCCGCATCCGAGACGCTCAGCAAGAAGCCTTGAAACCAGAGTTTGTTAAAAACGAATGCCTTGGGGGTATGACTAAGAGTTTGGAGCTTAAAGAGAACGGCAATCTATATTTCGCTAACCGCATATGGGTCCCTCTCAAGGGAGGATTGCGCGAGCAAGTACTAAACGAAGCTCACAAGACACGGTATTCCGTACATCCTGGCGCAGACAAGATGTACCAAGATGTTAAAGTGCTGTATTGGTGGCCCAATCTTAAAGGCGCCATCGCGACGTATGTCAGTAAATGCCTGACGTGTTCGAAGGTGAAGGCTGAATACCAGAAACCATCAGGGTTGCTTCAGCAGCCAGAAATTCCCATGTGGAAGTGGGAACAAATCTCTATGGACTTCATCACCAAACTGCCAAGGACACCTGGGGGTTACGACACGATCTGGGTTATTGTGGATCGGCTAACTAAGTCAGCGCACTTCCTGCCGATCAAGGAAACCGATAAGATGGAAAAGTTAGCCCGATTGTATATTCGAGGAGTAGTTTCAAAACATGGAGTCCCAGTGTCCATCATTTCTGATAGAGATAGTCGGTTCACATCAAGGTTTTGGAGATCGTTACAAGGAGCTCTAGGTACTCGCCTTGATATGAGTACAGCTTATCATCCTCAAACGGATGGGCAAAGCGAGCGAACAATCCAGACAATGGAAGATATGCTACGCGCGTGTGCGATCGATTTCGGAGGTAGCTGGGATACTCATCTCCCATTGGTTGAATTTTCTTACAACAACAGCTATCACACAAGCCTCAAGGCTGCGCCGTTTGAAGCTTTGTATGGGCGCAAGTGTAGATCCCCACTGTGCTGGGCTGAAGTGGGTGACAAGCAAATGACTGGTCCAGAATTGATCCAAGAAACAACAGACAAGATTTTTCAGATACGGGATCGCCTTAAGACAGCGCGCGACAGACAGAAGAGCTACGCAGATGTGCGAAGGAAACCATTGGAATTTCAAGTAGGGGATAAAGTACTTTTGAAAGTCTCTCCATGGAAAGGAGTCCCCCGTTTCGGCAAGCGAGGAAAGTTGAATCCGCGCTTCATCGGACCATTTGAGATCCTGGAAAGGATCGGTCCGGTTGCTTATAAACTCCGTTTACCCGCCGAATTCAGTGGAGTTCATGATACGTTTCATGTGTCCAACCTCAAAAAGTGCTTATCTGACGAAACGTTGATTTTGCCGTTGGAAGAGATTCACATCGACAAACAGCTGCACTTCGTAGAAGAACCTATAGCAGTAACCGATTGGAAAGAACAAAAGTTACGCAGAAGCAGAATCAAGTTAGTAAAGGTTCAATGGAACTCGAGGCGTGGGCCTGAATTCACTTGGGAAAGAGAAGACCAGATGCGTATGAAATACCCACACCTCTTTCAGAGCATGGCTTCTGCCAGCAACGTCTCCTAAATTTCGGGACGAAATTCGCTTAACAGGGGGAGAATGTGACACCCGGTAAATTCCCAATCCCTTAAACCAAGTAATCAACCTAAATATTAGGTAATTATGTTATATGCGCCTTGCGCGAGCGCGCTATGTTAGAATCAGCACGTGCATTTGTTATGTGCGCCCTGCGCGAGCGCGCCATGTTAGTCAGCGCGGGCATATTATGTGCGCCCTGCGCGAGCGCGCCATGTTAAGAACCAGCGTGGGCATATGTTATATGCGCCATGCGCGAATGTTTTGGCTTTATGTTTTCATGTACCTTAACGATATGTTGTCTAATGGGTTGACCGTCACGCATGATGCTAAGGCGGGTGCACCCTAAATCGTTTATGCGCGTGCGGAAGGGAACTAACCTCCCCGCATGGCGGGAACATTGAGAGCTAGTTTGTCTGAAGCTCCAAGAAGGAATTGACTTCAACATAACTGATCACTATGTTGAAATACCAAGACCACCTGGAGAATCTACAAATGAAACTCAATGTCCCTAACTGCGAGAAGGTTACGCACCTACCCGCAGCAAAGAAATGTCCTTCACGCAGAAAGCTATGCGCACAAAGTGATACGCACGGAACACTTAGTCTATTCTCCAGACGTAAGGAGATTACTCCCGCCCAAAAGGAAACAGTAGCGTGTTTCAGAGATTTTCCACTTTTTACTGTACACTAACAAAAGTACCTGAAAAAGCACACTGTAACACGAAAAGTCAACTGTCAGCCACCCTATTCTCACCAACCCCAGACCTGCATGTCCTGACCAAATCAAATCAAAATCTTTTATCCACTACTCCACTCTTAAATAAATAATAATAATTTCCATACTTTATCATCATTACACCTAGATATGAAAAGATTACAATCCCCTAAAGCAAAGGATTGTGTTCCCTTGAGTTTGACTATAAATATGTAACCTAAGTTATCACCCAAACACACTTCAAACTTCTCTCTTAAGAACTGCAAACTTGCACTAATCATCTCCCAAGCATCTGATCCTGTAACTAGGTAAGCCGAGAATATAACCTTGAGATCTACCTTCCAACCCTTATATTCTCCTATTTCTTGATCTTAATATATATACTTCTTGTTATTTAATCGTATTCTAGACCTTCAATTCCGAGGCCAACACCAAGAAAACCCGAATCTCGATTAATCCCTTAACAAGAACCACAGGTGAGTCTCACAGCCCCTATTCTCGCTGTTTTCACTGTTTTTAAACTGTTTTCGGGGCGAGGGACACGTACTTAAAACTATGTTTTATGTGATACTCTTACAAGCAATACAAGCAATTATGTGTTTAAATAATGTTTCATTATGGTGTATTTACGAGCAATGCAAACGGTATCTATGGTTTCGATGTATGTGCGCCAGAATTCGAGTAAGTGATCACTTTACCATTGGAACTCTAAGGGTAGGGACTGCTGGTTTGATCCACCCACTCGTAGGGGTCGCACCTCTTTGCATGGACGAGTGCCTAGTATGGTCATGGGGCAGTACTATGGGTTTGAGCCCGCTCGTAGGGGTCGCGCCTCTTTGCATGGACGAGCGCCTTGTTTTCCGGCACAACGTCCGCGCGTAACCCGCGGGACGGAATTATTGATTTGCTCGTAGTGGCAGCGCCACTTTGCATGGACGAGCACATTTTCCTGAAACGTTCGCGCGTAACCCGCGGGACGGTATTATTTCGCTCGTAGTGGCAGCCACTTACACAGACGAGCACGACTTTTCAGAAATGTCCACGCGCAACCCGCGGGACGGTATTACTTATTTCGCTCGTAGTGGCAGCGCCACTTACACAGACGAGCACAGTTCCCAGAAATGTTCGCGCGTAACCCGCGGAACGATTTTATCAGAATATGTTGATAGGACTATGTTTTACCAAGCATGTGTTTTAATGATGCTATCAGAATTATGTTTCAGAATGATTTGTATCAAGATTATGATGCAATACGATTTATCAAGTTACTAAAACTTGTGAACTCACTCAGTTTATACTGATTCAAATGTTTTTACGTGTCTTTCAGGAGATAACTAGGTAGCGCATGGAGTCACACTTAGAGCACCTCACGCTGAACATCTAAAACTAGCTTTTTGGAAGATTTTAGTTCTATCCCTTCGATGCGCGTGGTTGTACCCGCCGCGCAAGGGGATATGGCGTGGAAATCTTCAACAGTTTTTATACTTGGATGTTTTTATGTAATTTTTAAACAATGTAATGTATTTGTATTAAACATTTCATGCGCAATGAAAATCTTTGAATGTTTGCAATGGCCCGTGCTTAATTATCAATCCCCACTCGCGCGCGCGCCCGGCTGTTTCCGCCGCTCAGGGCCGGGTGTGACAAATGCTCACAGCATCGATCACAATCCAAATATGTAACACATAAGCAATCTACTCTACCTTTCTGATTACCTGAAAGGCATGTTTAAAAAACAAGGTCAACTACGAATAGTTGGTGAGTTTCATAAGTTTTAACAAAATTAGTTCTGCATACCACACAGTCGTAGTTTGCATGTACGCGCGTATATAAAAATTGTATTTACGTTTGTATATATGTACAGTCGTGTCTCTATGTGTACATATGCATGCATGTAAGTTTATAATAATAATTCGAAATTACGATAACATCGTGATTGTTTGTTCATACTACGTGTTTTGAATTTCCGTGTTTAATCAACTATTGTGGCCCCCTTCCGCCCACAACGGTTCCACATAAAGTCAACCATTGTGGCCCCCCTTCCGCCCACAATGGTTCCGAGTAACATCAACCATTGTGGCCCTCCTTCCGCCCACAACGGTTCTATGTGAAATTCAACATTACACATTGTATACACAAATAATTAATATTTCCTACACCACATTATTTCCTACTCCTATTCACATAGCATGTATATAGACTTACACACATATGTATATATATTTATGCACATATATAGCACTTATCACGTATCACCAAACACTGTGGCCCCCCTTCCTCCCACAATATCCTCGTGGCCTCCACTGCCCACGTTATCCCCATGGCCATTACAGACCACGTTATCCCCATGGCCGTTACAGAGCACATTATTCACCCATGGCCGTTACAGACCACGTTATTCACCCATGGCCGTTAAAGACCACGTTATTCGCCCATGGCCATTACAGACCACGTTATTCCCCCAGTTTGTTATGTTTAACAATACACAACGTATTTGTATAAACGTATTGTCATGTGTAATTTCATTATGTTTTTGTATTCGTACCATGTCCACTTAATTTATCATTCAACAATACTATTCACCATTCATTCGCACATAATCAATCGTTATGTTTGTATGGACTTTTGTATGTAAACGTTCAGGTGATTTATATCTTGAACCATTTCCAGATATATAACGTATGTAACTATGATTTTCACCCAAAAAGTTCATAAACAGTTTGAAAAGAGGGGTCATGAAACTCACGGTTTTGTAGGCACTCAATGCGATGTTAGCTCGGGGTTCGTTTCCCTTGCTATAACTTAGTCCCTATAGTCCACATTATAATAATATTAATATTTTAATATTATTATAATCTTAATACTAAGCTAGGCTGTATAGCTAGTCTAGGTGTGGCTGTAACACCCAGAAAGTATTAATAGACTTAGATTGTGATGTTGTTTAATGTCTAATGTTTAAAATCAAACTTGGCTCAGTTTCCACGTTTTACCAGCTGGGCCAAGTTGCTCGTTTATGCGTTTGGAAAACAGTTATCGAGAAGTAAGCTTGAGTAAACGTGTTGGTTGATAAAACGAGTAAGTTATAAAGAAAGATCATAATTCTGGGGTTTGGATTCGCTACGAGGCTCGTTTCCGTTTATTCAGTTTGATTTGGAGAAAAAACGCGCACAATCTATCCAAATTGTCCGGATTTCTCACAAAAAGTTTGTTTTTATATAATTAATCCGAAAATATGCTTCTTGATCGTTTCTGATATTATGATATTCCAACAGGTTCGTTAATTACGAACTTGCCGATTTTCGTTAGAATTTAATTTATTTAATCTTCAAATTAGCATAATTAATTATCCGTTAATCATTAGATCATGAAAATTTAGAAAATTATCAAATAAAATATTTATATTTTTATAAAAATATTTCTGGAATTATTTATTGATTTAAAAATTTATAAAAATTCATTTTATCTGCTATATTTAGCTCGAAAATCATCCGTTTATAACAAATGATTTCCGAAAAATCCATAAAAATTCTTGAGTGACCAAAACACTTCCCAAAATAACCTGTAGCAATTCCAGAAGCTAACAATCTTTCCAAATATCATTTTCTAGCCGAAAACAACTATGAAAATCCGAATGAACGCAAATGCACAAGACATACCTAGAATTTTTCAAATGACCCCAAATTTTATATGTGATCATAATATATCAAATCTGAGTTCCTTACAAAATTTCATAATTTTTCAAGCATTTTAACTATTTTTACCAAATAAACGTCCCAATTCGGTAATAAATTTGCCAAATATTCTCTTTTAGTTGAAAAATTACCAAATTTGAACAGGGACTCAATGATATGGTCCCTGATGTCCCTGCAAAATTTCATGACCTAATAATATGCACATCATAATCGAATCCTAAACAGCCCGTAGTCGAGCATTTCGGCATTACTTTTGCGGTTTTCGTTCGTTTTCGCCCTCTTATGCAAGTTTCCGGGTTCTTGTGCTTCTAAATAAGATAGGTACAGGTCCTATATCACAAACCAAGCATGTATCATCAAGAGACCAGCCATGAAACTTTGGGTTTCGGTTAGGGTTCTAAACCGAACTTTTGAACCGTAAAAACTTAATTTAAACCCTCTAATCCGTGTTTATGGCCAAAAAACTATTCAAACTAGGTTCCTAACCATGTGTAGGATCAAAAAATGTTTTTGGACTATTTTTAGGGTTTTTGCATGGTTAGAAATGATTTTTGGTAATCAAACTATGTTTATATGATATTAAACATAATTAACAGGTTGAAAAACATGATTAAAAATGCAAAATTACCTAATTTTTGTTCTTGGTATGAAGAGAGCAGCTTAATATCCAGAATTTGTGAGAAGGAACTTTCCAAAATATCTTTGTAGCTTATAATAAAAAAAGAAACCATTTAGGGGGGGGGGTTTCCCCTTTGCCGTACGGAACCAAGATAGGCTCCCTTTGTGCAATGCATAAAACAATAATAATAATAATAATAATAATAATAATAATAATAAAATAAAATCTCCCGCCCACGAATACGATTCCGTTTTCTTTTTCCACCACCGTAATCATTCGGTCTGACGCTCGTACACTCTCCCGTCGTCAGAAACCCTAATCCATCGGACAATCGGTATCCCCAAAGCCTAGATATTCATTCTTTTGTTTAAATCATAATAAGCTTTACTTTAACAATAAAAGTTTATAATGATGATTATTATATTACGTTAATGTATAACTTGATTGTATTCGTATTTTGTCAAAATCACTGCCATCCCTAATTATTTATCTTAAATCGATAATATTATATGAAATCGGGTTTTAGCGATGGATTGGACACTGCGAGATGACTACGAGACCTTTGTACGATTTGTGACGTCTCTCGCACACGCCCCCGATGTCATCCTTCTCGACGCCTCCCCTTCCGAGGTTTGATTAACCCAACCTACCGTTGGTGTATAAATTACTAAGTATCTATTCATAGTTGTCTAGTTAGGTAGTTACAATCTCCACTCCAAGTAAGTGGTTTAATGAATGAAATTAGAGCTACTTTGAGCTTCTGGATTCATAATGATTGAATTGATTATTTGATATTGGTTATTGAACATTCAGATTCCATGCATTCATTCTTAGGTTTCCGGTCCTGAATTGGTATTGCATTCATATCTTTTAATTGATAATGCAAATCTGGAAACACAAACAACTTTCAGCAATTATTATTAATATACTCATTGTCGTTGTACTAATTGAACCGATTAATCGAAAATCAGAGGGCTACTGGTTTGATTTTACTTAGTCAGCCCCTAAAATTGGTACCAGTCAAAGTCAGACAGGTCAAAATCTTTCATGTATTTGAAATATTATACATAATTTCGCAATTTTTGAAAAATTACATGCAAAATTCCTATCTCTTAATCACTCGTCGGTACCCCATTGCCCGACTAGCGCTTAGAGTTGTTCTACAACACTGAATATACTTTTTTACTGGTTTACATTATTATCACCTTCTTATTCTGAATTATCTAACATTAATCTTGTGTTTCAGTTGCTTTTGCACACCCGTGACTTCTCTCAAACGCACACACTAAACCGTTCAATCTTTGATACATATAATGTTATAGAATCCCATGTGCAGTGCAGCGTGCTTTTGGAGGTATTATCATAATTCTATGAATACACAATGTATATATGTATATATATGTGTGTGTGTGTGTGCTTTACTATATTTTGTTGATTGTGTGCAGGACATTGGTTTTCTTCTTAGAACACCAGTTACAAGTATCGATCATTTAAGCGTGATATTGCCTGATCGTGAAGCATCTGACCTTCAATGGACTTTGAACTGCAAGAATGGTGAACGTTTTTCTCCCATTTTGATATTAAATTTTTTTATAAATGTTGATTAATTATAAAAGAAATGATTGTGATTTGTTCAGGTTCGAAAAAAACTTATTGGATAACATGCAACGATGAAGCGGATGTACACGTGGAAAGGGATGGGTCTAGTGCTCCTGTGCATGTAGAAAGAAACTTCACCAACGCGTATCCTAAACCGTCATATACCTTGCATGGGTCAGTTGAGTCGGTTTTGGTTTTTTAGAAGATTATTATACGTTTGGGCTACACTATTTATTAAATTTATTATTAACTACTTAACATTCACAATAAAAGTAATAATCCATAAATTTGGTTTGGTTCGGTTTTTTCGATTTTATTTACATTCAAACTGAAATCGAATCGACAATATGGTCTTTACGTAAACATAAAACGAAACCTTCGGTTTTTGTTTGGGTGCTGCTATTTAGTTAAGGCTTGAAAGAATCGGTAGATGATGAGTAGAAATGAGCATGTTTAATCTAGTGATCATAAATATGAAATATGAAGAATTGTGATAGAAATATGAATGATCATATATTGCTCTTTACTATTTTACAATGAAGACAAAAAGAACTATTAAATGCAGGGAACTTGAGGCTAAAACCAGGAACATACAATAAATGGTGAGTTGCAAAATATTCTCCAACGGTCCTTAATTTTGAGAGGATCAAGCTATCAATCTTTATTTCTAACAGATACGTCGTCTTTAGTGTTTCCTATACATTTTTTCGACATTTGTGATAAGGATGGATTGGCGACTGAGTGGTGACTCTCTGAAGAAGTTTGCTCAATATGTGGCGTGTCTCGCACGCACCGGCAATGACCTCACTCTCCAGGCTTACCCTTCCCAGGTTCGATTTAACCCTAGGATTTGAAGAAGTTGCCAATTTAATGAAAATAGAATATAGCCCCATGCTTCGCGGCAGGTTTGCATAGTTATTTAACCACTTTGCTAATAGAACTAATTTACCAATTCAGAATGACCAATTGAACATTGAAGAGCACGATAAAAAGAGAATAACTTAGTCATTCCCACATCCACATTTGTATAAAATTAGCAATGTAGCAGCATCATAACCACATATTACTTTGGCAGACAGTTAAGAAAAAAAAGTACCTGACTTAAACTTACATTATGGGTATGTGATAGAAACCGGAAATCAAAAGCTTAAAATTAAGATAAACAGCCTGAATCGAGATAGGCTAATCTCCTGATTACAAGGTTAACAAACCCTAATTTTAATAACATAAACATCAACATCTCACAGATGAATGCAAACACTAATTTAATATTGATACAAATGGTTATTTGCCATTACCATCCCTGAACTATCAGAAACGTATCGGTATGTCGATTCCAGCAAAGATCAATTGCTACTAGTTTGGAGAATACCTATAATTCCAAAATAATCTCAATACATCTGGCAAAGCATAAATAACAACTAGTTTCCTCAACACAAAGTCAAATTGTATCTTTGGAAATTATAAAAGTTAAACAGTACATACATCTTTAAGGCAAAAACATACCAATGCTTATACGGTCCAGCAAAAGAAGCACACATATTTTCAAAGAAGAATCGAAACCACGATAACCGATAAGAACGCAAATTTAACCATTATACGTAAATGGCAACTAAATCCTTAGGTCTTTTAGGCCTAAAGTGACTCAATAAATTCAATTTAAAACATAAATTTATGTATAAATCCTTCAATCCTAAGCCCTCTTTTGAAGACATCTAAGAGTTGGTGGATAAAAATCAAGGATTTCATAAGCATTTAAGTTCGCACAGAAATCAACAAACAAGTAAATTACTATAAATTATACCCATAATTGCATAATCATCGTCTCTGATGTCGTTATTTAGGAATTAGATGTTTGTGAGATAATAGAAAGTTGGCATTTAATAGTTATATGATTAGTGGGGTATTTGGTACTTTTGAGTACTAGATTCATAGTGATTGAATTGACATAAAGATCACTTGATATTGAAGCTTCAGGTTGCATTTACTTTTAGGTTTATGTTCTAAAATTGGTGATTCAGATTATATTCATATCTTTAAATTTATATGTAAACCTGGAAATACAAAGAGCTTTTAATAATTATTAACTAGTGGTTGGTTGCTCTGGTGCTTTGCGCCGGACCGGGTAATATTTAAATATTTTGCGCGTGGAACTCTACAACGGACACAAATATCACAACGCAGATACACAACACATTCTTCGACGTACCGGAAAACGGGTGCTGATTTGTGCAGTTGAAAAAAAGTTGCAAGTTGTTCTTCAATTACCTAAATTCAACAATATTTGTGTTTAGATAACTGTTATTAACAGATAAAATCGACAAAATTTGTGTTTAGATAACTGTTATTAAGATAAAAACTGATGTAAAATGAGTAGTTCCTGATGATCAATATCAGGCACGTAAACCATCCTCTTTATAACAACTCTCCTTCTACCATGGTCATTCAACCATTCATCCTCCGGTTACCATGACCAAAGTTACTCTTCTTCCCACAACCATAAATATCCCTCAGAAAAGCAGCACCAAAAAGATGAAAAGGGTTTTACATGTAAGCATAAATATGATTTAATATCATTAACTCTTTCACTAACCAACCAACTGTTTGTATAATAATATCATTTTCATCCCTCAACCTGAAACAATCAAAATACCTAACACCTCTCATATTATTTTATAAAGATTCAGTCACATTAAACATGAACTCAGAGTTAGAGCCTTTGAACACCCAAAACAACATAACCAAATTCAGTCAATCATTCCTTCAACAACCGATTAAACGATCTCTCAAACAAGCCAATGCTCATTGTCATCATAATCAAACATAAAAACAAAACTATTGTTCATCGTTTCTTATTCATAAAACAAATTATGGTTACAGTCCTAAAAAAGATAAAAACTTAAAGAACCTCTCAGATGAATCTCATCAAGCCTCAAAAGTTTGAAAGAGAAAAACTGAGACCAACATTTGCATGAGGTCTTTGGCGTTTCTAGAGCCAGCTCACAAGACAGTTCAGATGGCTGCCGACAATCGCGAGGGTTGGTACCTTGTCTCACACTTTAGTCCTCTCTCGTGTCTCTGGCAAGTAAATACAAAAAGGCATGGAAATCTAGGGGCTTAGATAAATTTATAGGGTCAAACATAACACACACCAAGATGGGTCTTGCTGTGAAATTCCCAAAGCGCCCCTGGCTACATTGCTACAGTAACCATCGCCCATTTCCTTTAATATATAGGATATATACTCACTGTAATAATAATTTCGATTAGGCTCTGAATAATCGGAATTCGGAGGGCTACCGATTTGATTTCACCTAATTGGCCCCTTGAATTGGTATCGGTCAAAGTCAGGCAAAAATCAGTCAAAAGTCTTTGAAGTATTTGAAAAATCATACCTAATTTTGAAGTTATATATATATATATAATTTGGTAATGTATGTATGTGCGTAATTTTGAAAAATTAAATTTAAAATTTCTATCTGATTATTGTTAATCACTAGTCGGTACCCCACTGCCCGACTAGCGTCTAGGGAGTTCTACAACACTGAATTTACTTGTTTACTAGTTTACATTATTATCTTCTTATTCTGACTTATCTAACAATAATCTTGTGTGTCAGTTGCTTTTGCACACCCGTAACTCCTCAAGGCCTGCAAGTTTTCAATCTATCATACTCAAGCCTTCCTTCTTTGATACTTATACTGTTACCGGATCCCAAGTGCAGTGCAACGTGCTTTTGAAGGTATAATCATACATCTATACATCTGTGAGTACATAATGTGTGTGTGTGTGTATATATATGTGTGTGTGTGCGGGCGTGTGTTTTACTATATTGTCTTGATTGTGTGCAGTACATTTATTTAGCTCTACCAACACCAGTTACAAGTATCAATCATTTAAACGTGATATTATCTGATCATGATGCGACTAAACTTAAGTGGACTTTGAACTACAAGGATGGTGAATGTATTTTCCCTCATTTGATATTAATTTTTCGTATATGTTTACTAATTATATAAGGAATGATTGTGATTTATTTAGGTTTGAAAAAATCTTGTTGGATAGCATGCAATGTTGAAGCGAATGTACACATAGAAAGAGATGGGCCTAGTGCTAGTGTGCATGTGGAAAGAAAATTCACAACCGACGCGTATCCTAAACCGTCATATTTGCTTGCATGGGTCTGTTGAGTCAGTTTTGGGCTATAACTGAAAATTCGTTTTATCAAATTTTATCATTTAGGCTTGAAAGTTTTGGACTGAAAAGAAAAGATTGGCCCAAAGTAAAGAATTTGGCTCTAAATCTTTTTTTATTAATAATTAAAAGATTATTATACATTTAGGCTACACTATTTATTAAATTATTATAAACGACTTAACATTCACGATAAAATAAAAATCCAAAAATTTGTTTCAGTTCGGTTTTAATTACATACAAACCGAAACCGAACCGAAAATTTGGTTTTTACGGAAACATAAAGCGATACGTTCACCTTCGGTTCTTGTTTGGGTTCCGTTATTTCAGTTAAGCTTTAATTACATACAAAGCCGAAGTTGAACCGAAAATTTGGTTTTTACGAAAATATAAATCGAAACTGTCAAACCTCGTTTGGGTTCGATCATTTTGGATTTTTCAGTTAGGGATCGGTTTTTTTCGTTTCATGCACACTGTAAAATGAAGTTATTTTTGGAATTCAAGGCGTATTTTTAATGCATGCGACATCCTAAATCATTTTATTAATGGATCTAGATATTATTCTAGTGAATAGTGATATTGTTTTTGTAACCATAATGCTGCATTTGTTCTTAAAAAAAAATGAAATGGCCCGGTCCATTTAAAGTTATATTTATATTTCCAAATGATTGTTAGCATAGCCAAGTTTTAAATTGCAAATTCTTATTTTGTAATTATCTGTTCAATAAAAGAGGGGTTGATCTTTTGATTTTTGAAACATTTTACTTGACTCAATATTAGTCACCAGCCGATGCAAGTAGAACATGAACATGAGGATGAAGCTCGCAGTTTGTAACAGTCATGGATTGAATTTTTCAGCTCATCATTGTACAGCACCTTTATTAATTAGGTTTTGTTTGTTTGCAGATAGGGGGATTGAAATCAATGATCAGGGTGTTGTCCCACAACACCATCCTAGTAACTGGACTGATGATGCTGATGACGAGGATGATGACGAAATAATTGTTTTAGCAACACCACCAAATTGTGAGTAACAGTGTTGATCTTTTGATTTTTGAATCATTTTACTTGACTCGATACGAGTCACCACCCGATGCAAACAGAACATGAACATGATGAATTTTTCAACTCATCATTGTACAGCACCTTTTATTAATTAGTTTTTGTTTGCTTGCAGATAGGAGAGTTGATGATAATGATGATATGGATGAAGGAGGCAGATGATGATGATTCAGTATCACATGTTTCACCAACACCACCAAATTGTGAGTAACAGTGTTGATAAAACCTTTTGTTCCCAAGCAAAGAAACAGTCAAATGTGCATAATAAAAGTAATATGTGTAAGACCAAATTATAGTGCATATTAAAGACACAGTTGTGTCTTTGAATGTAAAAGCTATAGAACATCATGTGCAACTCTAGTTGAGCTTGGCCACGTGTTGTAGTCTTGTGCTGCCAGAATAGGTTTTCTTGTGTTGCCCATTGATGGTTCCATCACTCCCCATGAAATTGAGAGAGACAGGAAAGCGAACGAATAGTCGGATAGGTTTATTTAGGTTTTCGTAATTTTGAATTGCATGATTGAGTAGATAGGCACATGCTGTTATCTGGGGGTTCTATTTTAGTTATATTAGTGTTTAATTAATATACTGCGTGAAGGTACTTAATTTACCATTTGAATGACTTGTTTAGTTTTACGTTCTGCAGGATGCGTCTTAGTGACGGACTTTTAACACGGATTCATTGAACTGAAGCAGGACACTATAATTTTTGTAATTGTTGTGCTTTTGTGACTTCTGAAGAGTCATAGTTTTCTTTTTGCACTGTTATTGTAGATGCCAAATGTAAATGAATTTCATTGGTATAAAGTATAAACTATGGATGGTTGTAGTTTGCTCGCCTTTAATTTTATTTTACTTTTTCTGCATTCTTATTAGTGAAATAGTATATATATATCGATTTTTTTTACATATGCGTAATATATGTAGGTTACATAGATGTAAAAAAATTACAGAATTTTTTACGCACAGAGTCGACTTTTTACACATGTGTAATGGACGTAAAATTTAGTGTAATTAGTTACATCTTTATTCTCTCTTTTACTTTGACTTTTTTGCCAGATTTAATCTTAACCACATATTTCAATCAATTTAATTAAATGTGTGGCCTAGAATGGAGTTCTTATGTTCTTAAAATTCAACATGGTTCTCAAAAAATCCCTCCCCTCCCCTATATATATATATATATATATATATATATATATATATATATTATGAAAAGTTCTTACACTACCCTTCTTGTCATAGTGGATAGTGTAAGAACTTTTTTTTAAGAGTTTTACATGATGTTATGTGCAAAGTTGTCAAGCTGGATACTAGGTTCCATTATGAAGGGGTATGCACCCGCCTTAACATCGAGCGGGGCGGGTCAATCCACAAGATATAGACAAGAGGCTTGAAATCAGGATGTCATGAAGACACAAAGCCAAAACCTATGCGCGTGGCGCATATCACATATGCTCACGCATCACATATGCTCACGCATATCACATATGCTCACGCATATCACATCTGCACGTGGCGCATATCACATATGCTCACGCATATTACATATGCTTACGCATATTACATGCTCACGCATATAACATCTGCGCGTGAGAATAAAGAGAAGACCTCACGCATCCCCAGGGTAGGCGCATATCACATATGCACACAACCAACCACGTCCTTATCCAAATCAGGATAAGGACAACCATGATTGTGCTCATCAGACAACCTTCCAGAAGGTATCTTTTAAGGAACAAAGAATATGCTGATGTTGACAGCTGCCAATGAAGGGTGGACAACTCAGCAAAGCCCATGTGCTACCACGTGATGGCACATGGGTCAGGTGAAATACCTTGGTCAGAGAATAATCAATGAAAATGCACCAGGTGTCCTAAGTACACGTGGCGCGAAGCAATAGGAGGAGGCCAAAAAGGCCCTAATTGGGTCTGAGCCCAATCATTGGAAACCCTAATACTATAAATACCACACCACCTCCACAGTTGAGGTCAGGCAAGAAAATATATTCTAAGTCCTTACTCATTTTCACATTCTTATCTTCTCCTACAATATCTTATTCTCACACCGGAGGGTTACCCCAAAGAGGACCCCTCTGTCCCTTTCTGAGGGGTAAGCTCACGGTGCTGTTCATTTTGTAGGTGGAAGAACTCGTTTCTCGGAAAACCATCGGTGATATAGCACACTCATACCCGAGGAACGTAGATCGAATACAAGTAAGTCGATTCACGCTTCTTCACATTAATTGATTGTGGTCGGCTTCACGCTTAATCAGGTTTATCACTTCTTGAAACCACGAGTTGATTCAATAGTGGTATTCAAGGAAGTTGAGAAATTGAATGAATGAATAGGTGGCGAAATCCTCTCAGTTACAATTCATCTCCGGCGACTTCAATATTGAATGACTTCAATTGAGCAGTTATGAATCAATTGGATGAGGAACTTTATGGTGCAATCCCTATAATATGATTGAAGGCGTGACAACTCTGTACCCACCGATGGAGGCTGGGCCGATTTCCTGATGAATGAAACCGTTGCTACTAAGTTAGTCTCTGAACCGTGTGTTTTACTATTATGCCCAAAGTGCCATCAAGAAAAGTTTGTTAAAGCAATAAAGCCTAATATGCTACTTGATCTTATATATTTGAATGTATAGTCAGTCCTTTAGATTGTTACATTATAACTGACCTATTGCTTGCTTGCTGCACTAGATTTTAAGTTAAGTTCATCCACCTGGTAAACGACCTTAAGTTATGTAAATGTTGTTAATGTGGATTTTTAATGGTATTAAGTAATTAACATATATTTAAGCCAATAAATGTTGATGGAATTATGGAAAGGATACAAGGTACATAACTATTATACTTTAAACACACAATTATCTTTTGCTGTTTTTATTGTATTTGCTGACTTTTGAAACTTTAGGTTGAATGAACATGCAGCTTGGCATCCTGGTAATCGAACTTAAGATTGAGTCACCGATTTTTCAAAAGGCGGATCGTATCCGTATCACATTGGTAGTTTTCCTTTTACATATTAAATCATATCAATCTATTTGTGTTTTATATATAAACTTTTTTTTTTTTTTTTTTTTTTTTTTTTTTTTTTTGTATATGCGATCATGTGTGTGTTGGTCATGCAGTGCTACATCGGGTGGTTTTCTTGACAGAGAATTAAAGCCAAAGAAATGAAGTAGGTCACATCTAACACATTAGTTGTTTCTATAAACTGACAAGCCGCTTCATGGCGGTATGAAACATGAACCATTCAAATTTGAGGTCAAGCAGTTAACCAAAAGTCGAGTTGCTGCTCGTCAAGATAGCCCACAAGTGTTATCTGATGGTCTATGTGTTTGTGATATGCATGCTATTTTTCATGAAGAAAAGGCTATTGATCAATAATAGTTGAAAGAAAATGTGAAACTGAACATGAGTTTCATACTGTTTTGCAATTAGCATTCTCTTGCAAGTTGTGACGGGCAAAAGTTCATGCTATTGTTTCCTTTATATTTCATCAATAATCCAAACACGACATGCAATACAACAATGCGGTTACTTACAAGTTACAACCTAAATCGATAGTCTATATAAAGCAGCATCCGCCAACAGTTAAAACATGCCGGATTAAACTATAATTACAATTTGTTCGCTTCTTATTTTATAAATATACCTTCTCATCTCAACCATTTCATTTTAGATAGCATCCTACAAAAGAGAAAGTATTGCTTTTCAACATATAAAAATAAATAAATAATAAATAAAATCTTTCCTCTTGGAGGTCAAACTCCTTTTAAATTAAATCAAAAACATACAATCTTTAACACTAAGAGCATTCACAATAAAGAGGTATAAAAACACTCAAAAACATATCTAGTTAGCTTTCACGTCATAAAAATATAATTCTTTAAAGCACTCAAAATTCACAATAAAGACGTGAGAAACATTTTAGTTTTTTCAATTTTGATTTATATTATTTTTCTTAAATATTTTTTTAGGGTTTTTCTTTCGGCCATAATCCTTCTCACTTCATATTTTTGTCTCCCCGTTTGTATTTTAACATTTTCTTTAAGGTTAAACCTAAGAAAATTGCCTACATATATAAGCTTGACCAAACCAGCTCATTTTGACACGTAATAAGGAAATAAAAACTACAAATATACATGTATAACATAATTAATTTACAACAAAACTAATGTTATAAACTTTTAAAGCTTGAGTATATAAATTAAGAAGCCTAAAGTAGTAATGAACTAATGAATCGTAATGAGATTTTGAAAATAAATAAATCGTAATGAACTAATCAGTCAATTCAAATGGAGGAGGTTGAAAAGTACTCAACCAAAACGGTTATGTAGTTGGTTCGTGGTTCACCCGGAAAGAACATGCCTTAGAACAGTGTTGTATAGTTAATTACTTTTAGGATTAGTGAGATTAATAATGTGACCCTTTTCTGCTCTAGCATGATAATGTGACCTGCAGCGTGAAGGATTCCAAATCTAATTTGACATTAAAAAATAATAATGTTGGTTAGAGTTGATTACTGACATCGTCATATTTTCATGTTATAGTTTCTCTTTGGTAGTAATACTAGGATAGTGATTACGACCGTGTGAAATATATTTCGAATGTCACATATATGTGGGTATCATAAGCTATGCGATCGATATCGCCGATATATCACCACTATTCAGTGATATATCGGTTATCGGTCCATTGACGATACATCAATCAGAATATCGGTACCGATAATATCAACGATATTGACCGATATATCACCGATATTCCCGATATCAGTGTTTTAAAGTCTTAATTATAAACTTTTAATGTTAAATGTTAGTGTTTTAAGTCTTAATCAATTCTTGCTTGCTATGATTGTTAGTGTTTTGCAATTTGCAAAAGGTTAATTTGTTAATGGTAGGAGACAATACTGAATTATTAGTCTTAAATTGCTATATATATGAATTTTACATTGTATTAAAATTGCCAATATCCCACCGATATCTCACTGTGATAACCGATATCTCAGATATCGGTCCTTGACCGATATCCGATATGTTCCGCATTAACTGCTTATATCATAAGTGTTGGGACTAAGATCTTTGATCCTTGAAGATTAACTATCCTTGGCATTCACAGACACCTGTTGCTAGGACTAAGGATCCTGTATGGTTTAAGGATCATCAACAGTTGACTTCAAATATGTTTTAATCTATTTTTTGCAGGTATTGAAACGTGTTTACCAGCAAGCCTATTTTTACGGAAGACCTATCTTACCAAGTCTTTCCAGCTCGTCCACACTCATAAACGGTCATGAAGAAGTGGTAAACGAACGTGGCCGAGTTTATAGCGAAGTAGTTAATATCCATTGTAATCTTTTGTATATATAAACTATTGAGTTATAGCTGATCACACACACAACACTCTTAGCATACTTAGAATCCTCTGCATACTTGTTAACACTTTGTACTCACGATCAGCTTTAATTCCAATGTTTTGGTCAAAAAATCGGTCTAAGGATCAAGTAACTAAATTAGTTTGTGAGGACTGGTGCTAATATGAATAATACGAACAAAAATGATAATTCTAAGAGATGAACAACGAGATTTATACGAGGAAAAGCCCTTGGTAACTAGTATCCCGCCGGCATAAAAATCTCGGGTAGTGAAAACTATCACTACCGGTTATATTAAACTTGAAAGGATTACCATGGGTGGAATTATAGCTGATCGTGAATACAATGTGTTTGCTAAGAGTTCTCGGGTAGTGAAAACTATCACTACCGTCTTCAAGAGTAAACCCTTTCAGCCTCTACCGATCAACAAGACCACTCACAATGATCAAAGTTGGAAGAACCAGTTCTTTTTTGTTTTACGAGACTCTATTCCAAACGGAAATTCGTTATCGACCTGATGGATCCTTAAGGGTAGGATAGCGGATCCAGAGGATATGTGAGCCTGTGTTTACTGACTGACTGATCATAAATTTGCTGTTTTTTGTGCAGTATCCAACTTCGCAGATCTTGCTGCTGACTCAGACGGTGTCAATAGGGAGAAGGTGTTCCTGTCTCTGGATCCTTTTGACCGGACCTTCAAGATTGTTGGTGAAGAGTTAAGTGATTCAGCCGAGAAGACTGCAAGTTCTTCAGAAACCATGTCCAATAAGTTAGAGTTTGTTCTTTAATCATAAATTTAGTAAAAATAAAGAAAAACAATAGATTATAAGGAACTTATCTTTTTTCGGGCAGGTGCACAGAAATCATCATCCAAGCCGTCCAAGAATCTGCGGGGTCAATTCCAGTTAAAGGATGTTGATAGCCTCATTACCTCTCGCTCTCTGAGAATAAGCCCATGAAGAGTTCCGGCCTCGCATCGCCAAAGACTATGATGACTCGTTCCAAGGCCACCGTGAAGAGAAAAAGGGATCCTAATGTGGAAGTCCACAGTGCCCAACACGTGTTCGACCAGCTTTCGGAGGTAAGGATCCTTTGTCCACAAATACAGATGGTTTGATTACTTTTTTAACTCGTTGTCTTTTTGTAGGCCGTGGCCAGCTTCAAAGCCTTGTATGATGAGAATGTGGCCAAACCAGAGAAGGAATTGGCCAAATACTGTGCTGGCATAACTTTGGAAGACAATCTCAATGCAGCACTTCAGGCGGAGAAGGAAGCTTTGGAGGACAAGCTGGCCCTCGTGGACATCTGAGCTCAGGAGCAGGTGGCGGAGGTTACGGAGCAGGCCAAGGTGTGGGCTAGTAAGGCGGTGCTCACAGCCAGGATCAAGATGGCCGCAGAAGTTGAGGATCCCAGCTTCGATAGGTCCACTTGGAATGTGGCTATGTGGGAGAAGGCACTGGCTGGATTTGGCGAAGAGAGCGAGGATGCCGAGGCCAAGAAGAGGATCGAGGATGCTGGGACGAGCAGGTCCAAGGATGATTTGTTGGAGGTCAAGGAGGCTGGTGAAGGTGACGGAGGCGTGGCTAAGGAGTAGGCGAAGGTGATGGGCGATGAATGAAGAAAAGGCCGAAGCCCATTTTTTTTTTTATTTTTGTGATGTTTTGATGGTTTCTTGTTGATGGTTATGTGGACAATAGTAGTTGTAATCCTTAGGATCAATGATCCTTAAGACAATTATCAAAGGTGGTTAGGGTGGAGGGATCCTTAGCTTTATGGGGATGAAGCCTTAACCACCTTTCTTTCTTTAGTTTCTGCATGAACATGTGATAACTTTGACGTAGCTTGATCCGGGTGGATGGTCCACGTTTTGCTGGTGAAGCCCGAATCACCCTTTTATTTTGCTTATAATAATATAACTCTTTTGGTTTTTGCTTTATTATCTGTGTCACTAGGATAGAGGATCCTTTACCCTGGGAATTTTCTTCTTGAATTATTTACTTGTTAGAACAAATAACCAAAAGAAAACGTAATGGTTAGAAAAGTTGGATTTAAATCCAACTATCTTGGGGACCAGCCAATAAAACATGGGGACCAGCCCAATAAAATGTGGGGACAAGCCCAATAAATACGTGGGGACAGGCCCAATAAAATGTGGGGACAAGCCCAATAATACGTGGGGACAAGCCCACTAAAAGGTGGGAAAAAGCCCAATAAATACGGGCGACGAGCCGATCCTTGGCGTTGGCCCAATTTGACGAGGTGACGAGCCTAACTCGGCGTTGACCTTAAATTACGTATATGGTACGTCTACCATTTAAATCGTAGGATCTAAGATATGATTTTTAGTCATGAAATTGTCAGCCACATATAGTGTACTGGTCCCACAGCCTCCAATCATACACGGATAATCATGCGCTCCAGGAGAGGGTGTCAAAACCCTAATTCGGGAGATAAGGTGAAAACCTTATAAACCTGGCGACAAGGCTGATTAAACTTAGGAGAGAGTTGGCCAACCCGTTTTTTCCACTTGAGGGCCCTATTGCTCGGCATTTCTGCAGCATGACAAAACAAAAATCTAACATAATTTATATGGACATAAAGTAAAATTTTACCAAGTAATGGACTGAAGAAGTTTATTAGGATCCAAGATCCTGATCAGCAGAAATATCTTTTTAGATGAATTGCCTTCCAAGCTCTTGGGAGCATGTCACCTTCCATATTCATCAAATGATATGCCCCCTTTCCAGCTTCGGCTTCAATTAAATAAGGACATTCCCATTTAGGTGCTAACTTTTCGTCGGCAAGATTAGTTGTATTTTGGAACGCCTTTCGAAGAACTAAATCCCTAACTTCAAATCTTTTGATTTTGATATTTTTGTCGTATGCACCAGCCGTCTTCTATTGGTAGGTGGCCATCCTGAGCCTTGCTTGATCTCTGAGTTCTTCCACAGTACCCAAATATTGAGCAAGACTTTCTTCATTTATCTGAGGATTACAGATGCTTGTCCTGGCTGTTGGATACACCATTTCGGAGGGGATCACTGCATCAGCTCCAAAAACTAATGAGAACGGCGTCTGTCCTGTGGCGTTCTTTGGGGTCGTCCTATCTGCCTAAAGCACATAGGGTAGTTCTTCAGCCCATTTGCCCTTTTTTGCTCCGAGTTTCTTCTTCAAATTGTTGATAATGACCTTATTGCTCGATTCTGCTTGGCCATTTGCTTGCGGATGTACCGGTGTTGAAGTAATCATCTTGATTCCCCAACTGCCACAAAAGTTAGTAGTTCTTTTCCCAATAAATTGGAACCATTATCACAGATAATTTCAGAAGGGATTCAAAATCTAGTAATAATGTTAAGTTTAATAAAGGATATAACTTCCTTCTCCCTGACTTGAGGGAAAGCCTCAGCTTTGATCCATTTAGAGAAATAGTCTGTCATTGCTAACATGAAAACTTTTCCCCTTGGAGCTGTAGGGAGCTTGCCCATTATATCATCCCCCATTTCATGAACGACCACGAGGAGACGATGGGGTATAAGGGTTCTACCGGCTGACGTAGAATGTTGCCATGCCTCTAACAAGTATCGCACTTCCTGGAGTATTCCATAGAATCCTTTTTCATAGTAGGCCAGAAGTATCCAGTCCTTAGGATCCTGTTGAATAATGCTCTTCCCCCCTGTATGGTTGCCACAATCTCCTTCATGGAAATCTTTTAACACTTCTTGGATCTCGGATCCTTCGATGCACCTTAAAGATGGACCTGCAAGGGATTTCTTATACATCATATTATGTACAATAGTATTGTTGGGACTAGGATCTTTGATCCTGGAAGATCAAGTATCGTTGGAAACCGTTGTTAGGACTAAGGATCCTCAGTGGTTCAAGGATCCTCAACAGTCAATTTCAGTTATATTCTAATCTATTTTTTGTAGATAAAACACGTGCTTACTGGAAATTCCTATTCTTGCGGACAAGATATTTTACCTGGTCTTCCCCTCTCGTCCAAGATCTTGAACGATCAAGTTGAAGAAGTAAACGAACGTGGCCGAACTTATAGCTTAGTTAGTTACTAGCTGTTATATTTACTTGTATATATACATCGAATGATAGCTGATTAACACACAACACTTTTAGCACTAAGAGTTCATAGAAAACACTTGTATTCACGATCAGCTATCATTCCACCATTTGTAACCTTTTCAAGTTCAATATAATTGGTAGTGATAGTTTTCACTACCCGAGGTTTTCGTGCCGGCGGGATACTAGTTACCAAGGGCTTTTCCTCGTATAAATCTCTGTGTTCATCGTTTATAATCGTTACTTTGATCGCATTAACTCACATTAGCACCAATCCTCACTTACGAATTTGGTTCATTGATCCTTAGCTTGATTTTTAACCAAAACAATTTGGCGCCCACCATGGGGCTGTAGGTGCTTTAATCACAAAAAAAACCCTTATCTTTATTCAATCCTTACTATCACTCACTCAATGGCCTCTCAAAGAAAAGCTATTCCCACAACCGCTGCTTCGAATATCTCGGCTCAAGTGACTTTGCCACCGCTACCTAGCTCTACAAAGCCACAAAAGCCTATAACTATTGCTCAGAAGAAAGAGACTGCTGTTTTCTCCGAACCAAAATCCACTACTGTCTCTCCAACGGTAACTGCTAACAATGATGTTTTTTGTTTTGTGTTAACAGATGAAGAGCTATATGGAGCAGCAGAACAAGACCAACCAGAGGATCCTCCATGAGATCGAGGAAATTAGGAGAACTAAGAAGACTGCTGAAGGCGCAAGCCCCATCATGCCAAAAATGCTTGACTTTAGCACTCCGGATTTCCCGGGCCAAAGGTATCCATCATCCTCTCACACTCAAAAAGGATCCTCGGACCTCTTCCAGAAGAAATACTCTGACCAATACTCACAAGGATCATTTATCCTTCAACAAGGATCATTAGGTCAACCCTTGAGATCCTCCAATCACCATTTGCAAGGATCCTCGGCCTTCCAATCCGGACCCTCGGGATTTCATCAAGGATCCTCCACCCACTAACTTCAAGGATCCTCAATCTTTCAACCAGGATCCTTGGGTTTCCAAACAGAATCCATCATCCATCAACATCCAGAATCCTACTATCCTTATGGAAAGGAACCTCTAAAGGAACCACGATCCAGGCCATCAGAGGTCCATGAAGGCGACTTCATACCTATGCAAACCAGTGCTCTTGCTGGACCAACTCTTAATGCTGAGATAGTGTACCCCGGACGCAGCCATGGAGCGAGATCTTTTGATCACGCAAGAGGTAACACTTATGATAATTTATCTTTTGGCACTAATCATGGTGGTGTGCAGGATACCGGGATCAATCAAACCATAGCCCATGAGCTACAAAAGCTCAAGGATATGATATCAAGTGTACTAGGAGTTATCAAACCCAATCCCGAAGTACCAGCAGGAAGCCATAACATATCCAGGTTTGCTCCACCAATCCGCGATGCCGAGATACCAAAGCGCTTCACTGCTCCTAGTATGAAACTATACGATTGATCTACGGATCCTGAGGAGCATGTGGCCTTATATCGTGAGAGAATGGAAATCAACCCAATTCCAGAAAGATTGAAAGAGGCTTGCTTGTGTAAGGGCTTTGGCTCAACCCTTACTGGATCCGCCCTTAAATGGCTGCTAAGTCTTCTTCCTTATTCTATTACTTCCTTTTCTCATTTAATCAATCTATTTAACAGTCAATTTTCATGCAGTAGATCTTTCAAAAAATTAACTAGTAATTTATATAGAGTTGTCCAATCTCGTGGGGAACCTCTTAGGCAGTTCCTTACAAGGTTTGGAAGAGAGGCCTTGAAAATTCCAAATTTGGATGTCTCCGACAGCTGTTGAGGCATTCAAAATGGGGTTACAAAAGGACTCTCCATTTTATCAAGATCTTGTGATGACTCCTTGCAAGAACTTAGATGAAGTCCGAACAGAGCTTTAAGATTCATCAGGTTGGAGGAGTATCAAAGAATACAAGATCAACTGAGCACTCTAGTGAAAAATGAATCTCAAGACAAGAAACAAGGATCCTACTTCAGGAACAACAACTCTAAGCCATACAATAAACCAAATGACCAAAAGATCAACGCTGTAGAAGAGGAGGAGGACGATGAAGATTGTCCAAGAATATCTGATTATTGCTTCTCCGCAGATATGGGAGGAGTGATGGTTGCTGTTAGGAACTTGGGCGGCAAAGCAAGATGGCCAAGGAAAAATGAGAAGGCACCACCTCCCAAAGACAAATCAAAATGGTGTGCCTTTCACGAAGACTTCGGCCATATGACAGAGAATTGCATAGCCTTGAGAAAAGAGATAAGTTATCTCCTCAGCAAGGGTCACCTTAAGGAGCTGCTTGGAAGAAAAAAGCCCAGGAACCAGGATCCTGAACCAGTTCTGGAAAAGGCTGCTCCACCTCCTCCAGACGCTCAAGTTATCAACATGATCTTTGGAGGATCTGATATATGCGGAACTTCTTATTCGGCTACAAAGAAGTACGCCAAAGAATGCAAACTGGAGAATGGTGAAAAGCTAATCAAGACTTCTACAACAGTCGAGCAAAGAATTATCTCCTTCGATGAGGATGATCGAGTCAATGTCCAGGATCCTCATCATGACGGTTTAGTCATTACTTTAATTATTTCTAACCATTATGTACGCAGGATACTCATTGATAACATCATCCAACTAGAAGTACTTCGAAGGATGAATATCCCTGAGTCAGAAATCGTCCCACGATCCTCAGTTCTTGTAGGATTCAGTGGGGAAACGAAGAATACATTGGGGGACATCAAACTACCTATATATATAGAGGGAGTAAATTCTGTTCAAAAATTTTGTGTTATAGATTCCTTGTCTTGTTTCTATACTTTTTCAATGAAGCCTACAAAGAAACTGAGGGAAGCATAGCAATTACAGAAAGCGAGAAGAAATGTCATGGAGACTAGGGAACAAGACTCTAAAGAAATAGTCTTGCATCCAGGGGATCTTGACGGCAAAGTCCTAATAGGAGTTGAAATACAAGAGTCCATTGAGAAGGATCTAGTATCCTTCTTACAACGAAGAAAGTCAACCTTTGCGTGGAAGCACGAAGATATGACAGGTATTTCTAAAGATGTTATAACCCATAAACTTGGAATTGATCCTTCTTTCAGGCCAATTCATCAAAAAAGAAGGAAATTTGCCCCGGAAAGAAACGCGATCATCCAAAAAGAGGTACAAAGATTAACAGGAAGGGTGGCAGCACTTAACAGGTTCATATCGAAATCCTCAGAAAGATGTAAAGATTTTTATGACATCCTGAGGAAAAACAAGAAATTCGAGTGGACGGAGAAACATGAAGCCGCTCTTGCCGCTCTGAAGGACTACCTATCCTCAGCCCCTACTTTGATGAAGCCTATAGATGGAGACTCATTGATCCTCTATCTAGCTGTCTCCCTCACTGCCTTGAGTGCGGCCTTGGTAAAAAATCACGAAGGTAATCAACATCCAATTTACTATGTAAGTAAAAGTCTACTCGATGCCGAGTCCAGGTACTCTCACCTAGAAAAACTTATTCTTGCTCTAATTATGGCTTCAACTAAGTTACGACATTATTTTGAAACTCATACTATTATTGTAAAAACTAATTATCCCATAAAGAATGTCCTTAGAAAACCGGAAATGTCGGGTAGAATGGCCAAATGGGCTGTGAAATTAAGTGCATATGATATTCAATATGAGCCTAGAAATGCAATTAAGTCACAGGCACTAGCAGACTTTGTGGCTGATTTCAGTAGTGACATAGAAGAACAAGCCAATCTTGAAGTTCAACAGCTCGAAGAGACCAAGGATCCTTTGACACTCTTCACTGATGGAGCCTCAAATGTTAGTGGAATAGGATTGGAAATACTACTAAAATCTCCACAGGGGACATAATACCCCATTCCATAGCTTGTGAATTCCAGGCTACTAACAATTAAGCAAAATACGAGGCACTTATTGCAGGTATACAACTAGCCAAAGGTATGAGAATCAGATATCTTCAAATTTTTGTAGATTCATTGTTAATTGCTAATCACTTTAATGGCTCATATGCGGTCAAAGGTGAGAAATTAATTAAATATTTAGATATAGTAAAGGATCTTTCAGGATCCTTCGATTATTTTACAATTACGCAGGTACCAAGAGAAGAAAATGCTGGGGCTGATGCCTTAGCAGACCTGGCTTCAGTTTTGAAGCTCCCAGAGAACATAAAAATCCCTATCATCCACGTTCTATCCCCTGCAATTGAGGAATGCCAAGCAATGGAAATAGATGGGAGTCAACACACGGATCCTAAGGATCATTCTCTTGATCATTCATCTTGGATCCTTCAGATAATAAAGTATATTCAAGATGGAGAAATCCCAAAAGAAGAGAACCCCAAAGCTTTTAAGGCCAAGGTATCACAATATACTATTGTACATAATATGCTATATAAGAAATCCCTTGCAGGTCCATATTTAAGGTGCATCGAAGTATCCAAGGTCCAAGAAGTGCTGAAGGATTTCCATGAAGGAGATTGTGGCAACCATACAGGGGGCAGAGCATTATTCTCCATGATTCTAAGAACCGAATACTTCTGGCCTACTATGAAAAAGGATGTTATGGAATACTCCAGGAGGTGTGATGCTTGTCAGAGGCACGACAACATTCTACATCAACCGGCAGAACCCTTATATCCTATCGTCTCTTCATGGCCATTCATGAAATGGGGAATGGATATAGTGGGTAAACTCCCTACAGCCCTAAGGGGAAAAGTCTTCATGTTAGCAATGACAGACTATTTCTCTAAATGGATCGAAGCTGAGGCTTTTCCTCAAGTTAAGGAAAAGGAAGTCATATCCTTTATTAAGCGTAACATTATTACTAGATTTGGAATTCCTTCTGAAATTATTTGTGATAATGGTTCCTAATTTATAGGGAAAAGAACTACTAACTTTTGTGACAGTTGGGGAATCAAGATGATCACTTCGAAACCAGTCCATCCACAAGCGAATGGCCAAGCAGAATCAAGTAACAAAATCATCATCAACAATTTGAAGAAAAAGCTTGGAGCAAAGAAAGGCAAATGGGCTGAAGAACTACCCTATGTGCTTTGGGCAGACATGACTACTCCAAAGAATGCCACAGGACAAACGCCGTTCTCACTAGTCTTTGGAGCTGAGGCAGTGATCCCCACAGAAATGGTGTATCTAACAGCCAGAACAAGCATCCGTGATCCTCAGAGAAATGAAGAGAATCTTGTCCAAGATCTAGATACTGTGGAAGAGCTTAGAGATCAAGCAAGATTCAGGATGGCCGCCTACCAACAAAAGATGGCTAGTGCATACAACAAGAATATCAGAATTAGAAGATTTGAAGTTGGAGATTTAGTTCTTCGAAAAGCGTTCCAGAACACAACTAATCCCGCCGACGGGAAGTTAGCTCCCAAATGGGAGGGTCCTTATCTAATTGAAGCCGAAGCTGGAAAGGGGGCATATCGTTTGGTGAATATGGAAGGTGACATTCTCCCAAGAGCTTGGAATGCGATTCATCTAAAAAGTATTTTTTTTGATCAGGATCCTAGTCAATTACTTCAGTACGATCCTGGATCCTTGGAATGCGATTCATCTAAAAAGATACTTGGTAAAATTTTACTTTATGTTTATATTTATATTTATACATTATGTTAGATTCTTGTTTTGTCAAGTATGCCAAGTTACAGAAATTCCGAGCAAATAGGGCCCTCAAGTGGAAAAAATGGGTTGGCCAACTCTCTCCTAAGTTTAATCGGTCTTTTCGCCAGGTTTATAAGGTCTTCACCTTATCTCCCGAATTAGGGTTTCTACACCCTCGCCTGGAGCGCACGATTATCCGGGTATAATTGGAGGCTGTGGGACCGGTGCACTAACGTGGCTGACAATTTCATGGCTAAAAATTATATCTTGGATCCTACGAATTAAATGGTAGAAGTACCATATACACAAGTTAAGGTCAACGCCGGGTTAGGCTCGTCACCGCGATTGGCCCAACGCCAAGGATCGGCTCGTCGCTCGTATTTATTTGGCTTGTCCCTATGTTTTATTGGGCTTGGCCACACGTTTCATTGGGCTTGTCCCCGCGTTTTATTGTGCTTGTCCCCATGTTTAATTGGGCTAGTCCCCAAGATAGTTGGATTTAAATCCAACTTTTATAACTATTACGTTTTCTTTTTCTTATTTGTTCTATCAGGTAAAAAATATAAGAAGAAAGTCCCAAGTATAAAGGATCCTCTATCCTAGTAACACAGATGATAAAGCAAAAGCCAAAACAGTTATATCATTATATGCAAGATAAAAAGGTGATCCGGGCTTCACCAGCAAAACGTGGACCATCCACCCGGATCAAGCTATGTCAAAGTTCATGCAGAAATTTAAAAGACAAAGGCGGTTAAGGCTTCATCCCCATAAAGCTAAGGATCCCTCCACCCTAACCACTTTTGATAATTGTCTTAAGGATCACAGATCCTGAGAATTACAACTACTATTGTCCATACCAACCATCAACAAGAAAAACCATTAAAACATCATAAAAAAATGGGCTCCGGCCTTGTCTTTATATCCTTCATCGCCCATTTGCACCCTTACTCCTTCGCCACATCACCATCACCTTCACCAGCCTCCTTGACCTCTAATGTATCATCCTTGACCCCGCTCGTCCTAGCATCCTCGATCTTCTTCTCGGCCCCTGCATCCTCGATCTTTTCACCAAATCCAGCCAATGCCTTCTCCCACATAGCCACATTCCAAGTGGACCTATCGAAGTTAGAATCCTCAGCTTCTGTAGCCATTTTGATCCTGGCTGTGAGCACCGCCTTACTAGCCCACACCTTGGTTTGCTCGGTGACCTCAACCACTTGTTCTTGAGCTCGGATACCCGCGAGGGACAACTTGTTCTCCAAAGCCTCCTTCTCCGCTTGAAGTGCTGCATTGAGCTTGTCTTCCACGTTTATGCAAGCACGATATTTGGCCAATTCCTTTTCCGTGTTGGCCACGTTCTCATCATACAAGCTCTTGAAGTTGGCCATGGCCTAAAGAAGGAAAGCGAGTTAATAAAATAGTCAAACCGTCTGTACTTTTGGACAAAGGATCCTTTCCTCCAAAATCTGATCGAACACATCCTGGGCACTGTGGACTTCCACGTTAGGGTCCCTTTTTCTCTTCATGTTGGCCTTGGAACGAGTGGTCATGGTTTTTGGAGGTGCAAGGCTGGAACTTTTCATGGGTTTCTTCTCAGAGGAGCGAGAAGAGATGAGGCTGTCAACATCCTCCAACTGGAACTGACCCAATAAGTTCTTGGACTGATTGGATGATGATTTTTTTGCACCTGCCTGAAAAAAGATAAGTTTCTTATAGTCTAACGCTTTTCTTTATTTTCATCAATAATCAATGAATCTATTCTAACTTACTTGACATTCTTTCTGAGGAGCTGGCGGTCTTCTCGTCTGAATCGTTTACCTATTCAGCAATAGCTTTGAAGGTCCTGTCAAAAGGATCCAGAGACAGGAACACCTTTGCCTTTTCAACACCGTCTGGGTCGGCAGCAAGAAATGAGAAGTTGGACACTGCATAAGGAGCAACAAATTTATGGTTAGTAATCAATATGACAAGGATCACCCATCTACTGGATCCACTACCCTACCCTTCAGGATCCAGAGAGTTGGTAATAAATTCCTGTTTGGGATACTGTCTCTTAGGACGAAAAAGAACTGGTTCTTCCAACTTTGGTCCTTGTGGGTAGTCTTGTTGAACGGTAGAGGCTGAAAGGGTTTACTTTTGAAAAGGAATCTGCTGGTGCCATGGGTTATGAGACTATACAAGTAAGAAAGGGCTGGAAGATTGAAATCAAGATCCTGCTCTGCAATCACTCTCTCAAGGGTATGCAAAGTCATCCAAATCATCGGCATGGCTTGGATATAGCTAAGACCGGTGAAGGAAAAGAAAGTAGATGTAAGGTCGGGAAACGGATACGAAAATCCTAGAAGGAATGGGAGTGCCGAAAAGCAGACCCAATCGGAAGAAATGCAATCACTCTTTAATCGGGAGTCATATGCTCTAAACATTGTTCCTTCAGGGAAACAGTCAGAGAAGCGCTGGATTTCTTCATTGGTGAATTTGCAAATTTTGGAAACTGGATCTTTACGAAGGTGTTGGCTTTGAAGTCTGGGACCAATGTCCTTAGGGCTCAAACTAAAGGAAGCTTTCTGATTTCTTTTAGGCATTGTGATGAAAGGATGAAGAAGGTAAAGGAAGTAATAGAGAAAGAAAGAAGGATACCTGATGGTTATGCCGGAAATACGCTTATAATCTGATGAAGAAGGAAGATAAAAGGGTTTAAGTCTAATTAGTAGACGCAATTATATGATAGCAGGCGACGATCACATCTACTCTTAATCGACAGTCAAATCTACTCTTAATCGACGATTGTTGGGACCAGGATCTTTGGGACAGCTGTTCCCCATTGACACCTATCATGTTTGGGGGCAATTGTTGGGACCAGGATCTTTGATCCTCGAAGATCAAGTATCTTTGGCAACCGTTGTTAGGACTAAGGATCCTTAGTGGTTCAAGGATCCTCAACAGTCAATTTCAGTTATATTCTAATCTATTTTTTGCAGATAAAACACGTGCTTACTGGAAATTCCTATTCTTGTAGACGAGATATTTTACTTGGTCTTCCCCTCTCATCCAAGCTCTTGAACGGTCAAGTTGAAGAAGTAAACGAACGTGGCCGAACTTATAGCTTAGTTAGTTACTAGCCGTTATATTACTTGTATATATACATCGAATGATAGCTGATTAACACACAACACTTTTAGCACTGAGATTTCATAGCAAACACTTGTATTCACGATCAGCTATCATTCCACCATTTGTAACCTTTTCAAGTTCAATATAATTGGTAGTGATAGTTTTCACTACCCGAGGTTTTTGTGCCGGTGAGATACTAGTTACCAAGGGCTTTTCCTCGTATAAATCTCTATGTTCATCGTTTATAATCGTTACTTTGATCGCATTAATTCATATTAGCACCAATCCTCACTTACGAAATTGGCTCATTGATCCTTAGCTTGATTTTTAACCAAAACAAGTATATTGGGATACCTTGTCTTTGAAAGCTTTGGGGGTTCTCTTCTTTCAGGATTTCTCCATTTTGGATATACTTCATTATTGGAAGGATCCAGGATGAACGATCAAGAGGATGATCCTCAGGATCTATGTGTAGATTTGTAAGATCCCGAAATTTCTAAAGTAATATTTATTATATTATTTTGTCGGGTGAAATAAACGAGTTAGTGGAGCGATAATAATAATAGCAAAATATGAAGACTTAGTAGGATAATTAAATGGGATTAGATATGGACCAAAAAGAATTATGGGCCTTCGGTCCATGGGCTTAAGAGAGTATAAATACCCCCTTAAACCCCAATCATTTCCATTCCATCCATTTATCCATCCTAATCTATACACACTCCAAAACACACAACCCGAACCAAGATCCAAAGGCGAGGACCCAAGCTCGTTGGTGCTAGATCGTCGTGACGAACCAAAGCAACAAGACCAGCTCGTGTTCGTAGTTCGACTCATTTACGGTACGTTTATATCGAGAACATGTTCGTTTAGGTTTGGATTAGTATAGAAATGATAGATCGGTGTTTGTATGGTAAAAAAGAATCCTACAAAGCTAAACTTACTGAAAATGGTTAAGATTTGATGGGTTAATCGATTGATAAAAAACCCGTAACCTATATGCCTAAATCGCACCCCTTAAACATCGATGTTAGGTCGATTTGATGGTTGGGGTTTGTAGGCGCTGGTCAGACGATTCCGTGGATACCTAAATCGAGTTATTTGGTTAAGAAACGAAGATGATTAAGGACGAATAGTAGCTGCAGCCGACAACTTCGCCTGCAAGCTAAGTTCGCCTGATGAACTTCGCCTGCAAAGCTAAGTTCGCCTGATGACAACTTCGCCTGAAGCTAAGTTCGCCTAAGGTTTAACTTCGCCTAAAGCTAAGTTCGCCTAAGGTTTAACTTCGCCTAAAGCTAAGTTCGCCTGATGACAACTTCGCCTGCAAAGCTAAGTTCGCCTAAGGTTTAACTTCGCCTAAAGCTAAGTTCGCCTAAGGTTTAACTTCACCTGAAGCTAAGTTCGCCTAAGGTTTAACTTCGCCTAAAGCTAAGTTCGCCAGATGACAACTTCGCCTGCAAAGCTAAGTTCGCCTAAGGTTTAACTTCGCCTAAAGCTAAGTTCGCCTGATGACTGCCCCCGGACCCCCGTTCGTTGTGGGTAGTAGTTAAGACTAGAAAGATGATATGAGTAGTGATAGTTAATTGATACGTATACTTGTTATACAGTCAGCCGTGCACAACTGAAGAAAGGGATTACGATTAACGGTGAACGTAACCGTGTTCAGGTGGGTTTCTAGCCCCATTTATGTGTTATGTTTTCGGGGCTGTGTGCATACTCGATATGTTTGTTAATACGCTTATCCTAAGAGATAAGTGTATGCCTTATGTGAATAATGTGATATGTATGAATGATGGCTTGACAGTACGTGAACGATCTTTGGATATTGCACGTACTGTCAGGTTGTAACGCTAAGTATAAGGTAAGTATGATATGTATGCTTATGTGTATGAATGTGATAAAGTTAATAAAAGAATGAAAGGATGGTTGTATGGTTACGAAGAGGGTACCGGGCCCTAATAATACTCGAGGTATGATGTATGGTTGTATGGTAACGAAGAGGGAATCAAACCCTACTAATATTCGAGAACTAGGGAACCGAACCCTGCTAATATTCGAGGAAAGAGGGACCAGACCCTTATAATATATGTGATGTTAGGGACCAGACCCTTATAATATCTGTGATGTTAGGGACCAGACCCTTATAATATCTGTGATGTTAGGGACCAGACCCTTATAATATCTGTGATGTTAGGGACCAGACCCTTATAATATCTGTGAGGTTATAGGGCGAAAGGCTCTTTAAAACGTATGATTATGTATGTAAAGAAAGTATGAAGGTAAGAATGAAAGCATATGCAGTTATGTGTGTATGAAAGAAAGTTAAGAGGTTAAGTATGAAATGTAAGAAGGTATTGTATGATTATGTGATTAACTAGAACTCACTCAGCGTAGCTGACTTTTAGTATGCACGCAGGTGAGTAGGATGAGGCAGCTCACTTGAGGAGACACGTGGCACTGAATAAGAGGCTGGCATCGGAAGACTCAAGACGTTTAAGTGTAATGTTTCGTTTATTTTGAAAGACAAAATGATGTTTTAAGACAAGACGTGTTTTATTATGAAATGTTTTATGAAAGCTTTTATATTCCGCGAATGTTTTAATTAACTCTGATATTTAGAACTGCGTTTATGAGTAAATCTAACACGAAAGTAGGGCTACCGGGTTCGGGGCTTTACAAGATTCCCATCTACTTCCATTGCTTGGCATTCCTCACTTGCAGGGGATAAAACGTGGATGATAGGAATTTTTATGTTCTTTGGGAGCTTCAACGTTGAAGCTAGGTTTGCTAAGGCATCGGCCCCAACATTTTCTTCTCTTGGTACCTGCATAATGTTAAAATAATCGAAGGATCTTGCAATATCCTTTACTATATCTTAATATTTAATTAATTTCTCACCTTTGACTACATATGAACCATTAATAATGAATCTACAAAAGTTTGAAGATACCTGATTCTCATACCTTTGGCTAGTTGTATACCTGCAATGAGTGCCTCATATTCTGCTTCATTGTTAGTGACCTGGAAGTCACAAGCTATCGAATGGGGTAGTATGCCCCCCCCTGTGGCGATTTTAGTAGTATTCCCAATCATGTCCTTTAACATTTGAGGCTCCATCAGTGAAGAGTGTCCAAGGATCCTTGGTCTCTTCAAGCTATTGAGCTTCAAGATTGGATTGTTCTTCTATATCACTACTGAAATCAGCCACAAAGTTTGATAGTGCCTGCGACTTAATCACAATTCTAGGCTCATGTTGAATATCATAAGCACTCAGTTTCACAGCCCACTTAGCCATTCTAACCGATATTTTCGGTTTTCTAAGGACATTCTTTATGGGGTAATTAGTTTTTTACAATAATAGTATGAGTTTCAAAATAATGTCTTAACTTAGTTGAAGCCATAATTAGAGCAAGAATAAGTTTTTCTAGGTGAGAGTACCTGGACTTGGTATCAAGGAGACTTTTGCTTACATCAGAGTGGAAACAGCTAGATAAAGAATCAATGGTTCTCCACCCACAGGCGTCATCAGAGCGGGGGTCGAGGTAAGTAGTCCTTCAGAGCGGTGAGGGCATCCTCATGTTTCTCCGTCCAATCGAATTTCTTGTTTTTCCTCTGGATGTCGTAGAAATCTTTACATTTCTCTGAGGATTTTGATATGAACCTATTTAGTGCTGCCACTCTTCCTGTTAGTCTTTGTACCTCTTTGATGTTTGTTGTGGACTTGAGATTTAATATAGCCTAAATCTGCTCTGGACTTGTTTCTATCCCCCTTTTGGTTACCGGATACCCAAGGAATTTCCCAGCCTTGACACCAAATACACATTTAGCAGGGTTTAGCTTCATGTTGTATTTATCAAGGATGTCAAAAGCTACTTCCAAATCCTTGATGTGATCTTCCGTCTTTTTTGATTTTACCACCATGTCATCGATGTAGACTTCCATGGTGTCTCCTAACTGGTCCTTGAACATCATATTAACTAGTCTCTAGTATGTAGCACCTGCATTCTAAGACCAAACAACATAACAATATAACAATATATGCTCGTAGGGGTTATAAATGTTGTGTCCTTTTGATCAGATGGTTCCATCTGGATTTGTTGAAATCCTGATGAAGCATCCATAAAGGTCAACATTTCGTGCCCTGCGGTAGCATCCACCATGGAGTCAATGTGTGGAAGAGGGAAGGATACTTGGGACATGCCTTATTTAAATCAGTAAAATCGACAAATATCCTCCATTTTCTGTTTTCTTTTGAACTACAACCACATTGGCTAGCCATTTTGGATACTTTACCTCCCTAATCATACATGCCTTCAGTAGTTTCTGCACCTCTTCCTGGATGATTGCATTTCTTCCCGGAGCAAATTTCCTTCTTTTTTGATGAATAGACTTGAAAGAAAAATCAATTCCAAGTTTATGGGTTATAACATCTTTAGAAATACCTGTCATATTTTCGTTCTTTCACGCAAAGGTTGATTTTATTTGTTTAAGAAGGATACTAGATCCTTCTCAATGGATTCCTGTATTTCCACTCCTATTAGGACTTTGGCGTCAGGATTCTCTGGGTGCAAGACCACTTCCTTAGAATCTTGTTCCCTAGTCTCCATGACATTTCTTCTAGCTTTCTGTAATTGCTATGCTTCCCTCAACTTTTTTGTAGGCTTCATTGAAGAAGTATAGCAATCCTTAGCGTCTTGCTGGTCGCTCTCGATCTTCGCTATCCCCCATGGGGTAGGCAGCTTTACACATTGGTGGTAGGTAGAGGGAACCGCCTTCATTTCTTGTATCCAAGGCCTGCCAAGAATAACATTGCAACAAGACAAGGAATCGATAACACAAAATTTTTGAATAGAATTTAATCCCTCTATATATATAGGGAGTTTGATGTCCCCAAATGTATTATTCGTTTCTCCACTAAATCCTACAAGAACTATGGATCGTGGGACAATTTTGGACTTCGGGATATTCATCCTTCTGAGTACTTCTAATTGGATGATGTTAACTGAACTTCCTCCATCAGAGCCTCCAAAGATCATGTCGATAACTAGAGCATCTGGGGGAGGTGGAGTCGCCTTTTCCGAGACTGGTTTAGGATCCTGGGTCCTAGACATTTTTCTTCCGAACAACTCCTTGAGATAACCCTTGATGAGGAGGTAGCTTATATCCTTTCTCAAGGCTATACAGTCTTCTGTCATGTGACCGAAATCTTCATGAAAGGCACACCATTTCGATTTGTTTTTGGGGGGTGGTGCCTTCTCATTCTTCCTTGGCCACCTCGCTTTGTCACCCATGTTCCTAACAGCAACCATTACTCCTCCCATATCTACGGAGAAGTAGTAATCAGATATCCTTGGGAAATCTTCATCGTCTTCTTCCTCTTCCGTAGTATGGATCTTCTAGCCATTCGGTTTAATATATGGTTTGGAGTTGTTGTTTCTGAAGTAGGATCCTTGCTTCTTGTCTTGAGATTTATTTTTTGCCGGAGTGTTCAGTTGATCTTGTATTCTTTGATCCTCCTCTAACCTGATGAATCTTAAAGCTCTGTTTCGGACTTCATCTAAATTTGTGCAAGGAGTCATCACAAGATCTTGATAAAATGGAGAGTCCTTTTGTAATCCCATTTTGAATGGCTCAACAGCTGTCGGGACATCCAGGTTTGGAATTTCCAAGGCCTCTCTTCCAAACATAGTAAGGAACTGCCTAAGAGGTTCCCCAAGAGGTTGGACCACTCTATATAAATCACTAGTTAATTTTTCTAAGTATCTACTACATGAAAACTGACTATTAAACAGATTGATCAAATGAGAAAAAGAAGTAATAGAATAAGGAGGAAGACTTAGCAACCATTTGAGGGCGGATCCGGTGAGGGTTGAGCCAAAGCCTTTACATAAGCAAGCTTCTTTCAACCTTTTTGGGATTGGGTTGATTTCCATTCTCTCACGGTATAAGGCTATGTGTTCCTTAGGATCCGTGGATCCATCATATAACTTCATGCTTGGGGCAGTGAAACGCTTTGGTATCTCAGCATCATAAATTACTAGAGTGAATCTGGTATGTTATGGCTTCCTGCTGGTAATTCGTGAATAGGTTTGATGACTCCTGGTACACTTGATATCCTGGTATCCTGCATACCACCATGATTAGCGCCAAAAGATAAATTATCATAAGTGTTACCTCTTGCGTGATCAAAATATCTCGCCCCATAGCTGCGTCCGGGGTACACTGCTTCAGCATTAAGAGTTGGTCCAGTGGGCACAGAGGTCTGCATGGTTAAGAAGTCACCCTCATGCACCTCTAGTGGCCTTGACCGTAGTTCCTTCAAAGGTTCTTTCCCATAAGGATAATAGGATTCCGGATGCTGATGGACGATGGATTCTGTTTGGAAACCTGAGGATCCTAATTGAAAGATGGAGGATCCTTGAAGTTAGTGGGTGGAGGATCCTTGACGGAAACCTGAGGGTCCAGATTGGAAGGCGGAGGATCCTTGCACATGGTGACGGGAGGGTATTAAGTATTGACTTAAGGATCCTTGTTGAAGGATAGATGATCCTTGTGAATATTGATTAGAGCATCCTTTCAGGAAGAGGTCCGAGGATCCCTGCTGAGGATAAGAGGATGCTAGACACCTTTGACCCGGGAAATCCGGAGTGCCAAAGTCAAGCATTTTTGGCATGATGGGGCTTGCATCTTCAGTAGTCTTCTTGGTTTTCTTGAACTCCTCTATCTCATGGAGGATCCTCTGGTTGGTCTTGTTCTGCTGCTCTATATAGTTCTTCATCTGTGAACATAAAACAGAAACATCATTGTTAGCAGTTACCATTTGGGAGACAGTCGTGGATTTTGGCCCGGAAAAAACGGCAGTCTCCTTCTTCTGAGCAACACTTATGGGTTTTTGTGGCCTCGTCGAGATAGGTAGTGGTGGCAAAGTCATTTGAGCCGAAACACTTGAAGTAGCGGTTGTGGAAACAACTTTTCCTTGAGAGGCCATTGAGTGATAACTTTGAAAGTAGGGAAGGTAAGGATTTTTTGGGATTAAAGAACCAAGGGCCCCACGGTGGGCGCCAAATTGTTTTGGTAAAAAATCGGTCTAAGGATCAAGTAACCAAATTTGTTTGTGAGGACTGGTGCTAATATGAATAATACGAACAAAAATGATTATTCTAAGAGATGAATAACGAGATTTATCTGAGGAAAAGCCCTTGGTTACTAGTATCTTGTTGGCATAAAAACCTCGGGTAGTGAAAACTATCACTACCGGTTATATTAAACTTGAAAGGATTACCAAGGGTGGAATTATAGCTGATCATGAATACAATGTGTTTGCTAAGAGTTCTCAGTGCTAGAGTGTTGTGTGTTTGATCAGCTATGATTCAATGATTAAATACACAAAATTAAAACGGCTACTAATTAAACTCCTATTAATCCGGTCACGTTTTGTTTACTAATTCATCTTGACCGTTCAAGAGCGTGGAGGAGCGGGGAAGATCTGGTAAAATATTCTGTCCGTGAAAGTAGGCTTTCTGGTGAACACGTGATAATACATGCAAAAATAGATCGTGACATATTTGAAATCAACTGTTTAGGTTCCTTAGTCCTAGAAACAGCTGTCATAGATAACTGATTCATAAGGATTAAGAATCCTGGTCCCAACATCCAACCTTTTTAATCTTTTTTTAGCATAATATAATTGGTAGTGATAGTTTTCACTACCCGAGGTTTTTATGCCGGAGGTATACTAGTTGCCAAGGGCTTTTCCTCGTATAAATCTCGTTGTTCATTCTTTACAATTGTTGCTATTGTTCATTTCATTCATACAAACATCAAACCTCACAAACTAATTTGGTTACTTGATTCTTATTCCGATTTTTGACCAAAACAATAAGATTAATGAAATGCAAAATGTCATATTTATAAAAAAGGATAATTTTACTTGAACTATAACACATTACATAGTTATTTTAATTCAATTACAAAAACATACAAATAATAATGCTGATAAATTAAAAGTTAACACGTCTTTATAAGTTATACTATGAGCACAAAAAACACAAATACAAAAACTTGCAACTAATAATAGAGATAAATTAAAAGTTAACGCGCCATTATGAGTTAAAACATCTTGTCTAATAGTTGCTAAATTCAACATTCAAGACATAGTAATATTAACAAAAAAAATTAAACTTTTGAGATTACACAAATCTGATTCATACTTTGATCTAGTCTTGTGATATGAATACGATTAGGTACAAATTACTTTAGTGTGTGTGTTGAGGGAGTAATTTGGCAGAGTAACTGTTGGGACCAAGATCTTTGATCCTTGAAGAATCAACTATCCTTGGCATTCGCAAATATCCGCTGTCAGGACTAAGGATCCTATATGGTTCAAGTATATTTTAATCTATTTTGCAGGTGTTGAATGTGTTTACCTTCAATCCTATTTTCACGGAAGATATATTTTACCAAGTCACCTCAGCTGATCCTTCTTCTTGTAAGGGTCATGAAGAAGTGGTAAACAAACGTGGCCTAGTTTATAGCGAATTAGTTAATATCCGTTGTAAACTTTTGTATATATAACCATTGAATTATGGCTGATCACACACAACACATTTAGCATACTTAGAATTCTCAGCAAGATAACTTTGTACTCACACTCAGCTGGAGGTATACTAGTTGCCAAGGGCTTTTCCTCGTATAAAACTCGTTGTTCATATTTAAGAATCATTATTTTGTCATTTCATTCTTACAAGCATCAAACCTCACAAACTAATTTGGTTACTTGATCCTTAAACCAATTTTTTACCAAAACAATTTGGCGCCCACCGTGGGGCCATTGGTTCTTTAATCCCAAAAAGTTCTACCATTATTCAATTCCTATACTCAAAGTTATCACTCAATGGCCTCTGAAGGAAAAACTATTTCTACAACTGTTGCTTAAAGTGTTTCGGCTCAAATGTCTTTACCACCACTACCTTCCTCTGTGAAGCCACAAAAACCCATAACCGTTGCTCAGAAGAAGAAGACTGCCGTTTTCTCTGGATCAAAAAATCCGCTACCATCTCCCAAACGGTAACTACTAACAACGATGTTTCTGTTTTGTGCGCGCAGATGAAAAGCTACATGGATCAATAAAACAAAACCAACAAGAGGATCCTCCATGAAATCGAAGAAATCAAGAGAACTAGGAAGACTGCTGAAAACACGAATCCCATTATCCCAAAGATACTTCACTTCAGCACCCATACTTCCCAGCTCAAAGATGCCCGACATCCTCTTATCCTCAACAGGGATCCTTGGATCTCTTTCAAAAGGGATACTCTGCCCAGCAATCTCAAGGATCATCTATCCTTCAACAAGGATCCTCAAGTCAATACTTAAGATCCTCCAGCCATCATTCACAAGAATCCTTCACCTTCCAGTCTGGACTTCAGGTTTCCATCAAGGATCCTCTGGTCACCAGCTTCAAGGATCCTCTATCTTTCAACCAGGATCCTTGGGCTTCCAGACAGAATCCATCGTTCATCATCACCCAGGATCCTACAACCCATATGGAAAGAACCTTTGAAGGAGCCACGATCAAGGCCAACTGAGGTTCACGAAGGGGACTTTATACCCATGCAGACCAATACTCCTACTGGATCAACTCTCGACGCCGAGACAACATATTCCGGACACAACTATGGAGTGGGATCTTTTGTTCACACAAGAGGTAACACTTACAATAACTTATCTTTTGGCACTAATCATGGTGGAATGCAGGATGCGAGGATCAATCAAGCCATAGCCTGAGAATTATAGAAACTCAAGGACATGATATCCAGTGTACCAGGAGTTATTAAACCCATCCCGGAGTTACCAGCAGAAAGTCATAACATATCCAGATTCGCTTCTCCAATCTATGATGTTGAAATACCAAAGCGCTTCATCGCCCCTAGCATGAAATTGTATGATGGGTCAACTGATCCTGAGGAACACGTAGCCTTATGCCGAGAGAGGATGGAAATTAATCCTATTCCAGATAAGCTGAAAGAGGCTTGCTTATGCAAAGGCTTTGGATCAACACTCACATGATCTGCCCTCAAATGGCTGCTAAGTCTTCCTCCCTATTCAATTACTTTTTTTTTCTCATTTGATTAATATGTTTAATAGTCAATTTTCATGTAGTAGATCCTTTGAAAAGTTAACTAGTGATTTATATAGGATTGTCCAACCTCGTGGGGAACCCCTGAGACAGTTCCTTAATAGGTTTGGGAGAGAGGCCTTGGAGATTCTAAACCTGGATGTCCCGACAGCTGTTGAGGCATTCAAAATGGGATTACAAAAGGACTCTCAATTTTATCAAGATCCTTTTATGACCCCTTGCATGAACCTATATGAAGTTCGAAATAGATCTCTAAGTTTCATTAGATTAGAGGAAGATCAAAGGATACAAGATCAACTAAAACACTACAACAAAAAATGAATCTCAAGATAAGAGACAAGGATCCTACTTCAGGAATAACAATTCCAAACCATATTCCAAACTGAATAGTCAAAAGATCAATGTTGTGGAGAAAGAAGAGGACAATGAAGATTGTCCAAGGATATCTGATTATTGCTTCTCTGTGGATATAGGAGGAGTAATGCTGGCTGTTAGAAGCTTGGGTGATAAAGCAAGATGGCCAAGGAAGAATGAGAAGGCACCCCCCCAAAGATAAATCAAAATGGTGTGATTTTCATGAAGATTTCAGTCACATGACAGAGGATTGTATTTCCTTGAGGAGGGAAATCAGTTACCTCCTCAACAAAGGCTATCTCAAGGAGTTGTTTAGAAGAAAGAAGTCTAGGACCCAGGATCCTGAACCAGTCCCGGAAAAGGCTGCTCCACCTCCTCTAGATGCCCAAGTTATCAACGTGATCTTCTGAGGCTCTGACATATGTGGAACTTCTTATTCTGCGACAAAGAAGCACGCTAAAGAATGTAAATTGGAGAATGGTGAAAGGCCAATCAGGACTTCCACAACAAATGATCAAGTCAATGTCCAGGATCCTCATCACGACGCTTTGGTCAGTACTTTGTTTCTTTCAAACCATTATGTTCCTAATTGACGGCGGGAGTTCAGTCAACATCATCCAGCTGGAAGTGCTCAAAAAGATGAATATTCCAGAATCCAAAATCATCCCAAGATCCTCAGTCCTTATAGGATTCAGCGGAGAAACAAAGAACACACTGGGGGAAATCAAACTTCTCATCTACATCGAAGGAGTAAACTCTATCCAAAAATTTTATGTTATTGATACTTTATCTTGTTGCAATGTTATTCTTGGCAGGCCTTGGATACACGAAATGAAGGCAGTTCCCTCTACTTTCCATCAGTGTTTAAAGTTGCCTACTCTATGTGGCATAGCAAAGACTGAGAGTGACAAACAAGACGCCAAAGATTGCTATACTTCTTCGATGAAGCCTACAAAGTAGCTAAGAGAATCTTAGAAATTACAGAAAACGAGGAAGAACATCATGGAGACTAGGGAACAAGATTCCGAGGAAGTAGTTTTAGACCCAAAGGATCCTGATGATAAAGTCCTAATTGGAGTGGAGATTAAAGAATCCATCGAGAAGGATCTAATATCCTTCTTACAACGAAGAAAATCAACTTTTGCATGAAAACACGAGGATATGACAGGTATTTCTAAGATCATTATAACTCATAAGCTTGGAATTGATCCTTCTTTCGGGCTTTTCCATCAAAAGAGAAGGAAGTTTGCCCCGGAGAGAAATGAAATCATCCAGGAAGAGGTACAGAAACTGTTGAAGGCATGTATGATTAGGGAGGATATGTGTCGACTTTATTGTTTGAATAAGGCATATCCCAAGGATCCTTTCCCTATCCCCCACATTGACTCTATGGTGGATGCTACCGCAGGGCGTGAAATGCTGACTTTTATGGATGCTTCATCCGAATTTCAACAAAACCAGATGGAACCATCTGATCAAGATGATACAACATTTATAACCCCTACGGGCATATATTGTTATATTGCTATGCCATTTGGTCTTAGAAATGCAGGTGCCAGATATCAAAGACTGGTCATATGATGTTCAAGGATCAGTTATGTGATACCATGGAAGTCTATAGTGATGACATGGTAGTGAAATCAAAGAAGGCCGAAGACCACCTCAAGGATTTAGAAGTATCATTTGACATCCTTGACAAATACAACATGAAGCTAAATCCTTCTAAGTGTGTATTTGGCGTCAAGGGTGGAAAATTCCTTGGATACTTGGTGACCAAAAGGGGAATAGAAGTGAGTCTAGAGCAGACCCAAGCTATCATAAATCTTAAGTCCCCAACGAACGTCGAAGAGGTTCAAAGATTAACAAGAAGGGTGGCAGCATTAAACAGATTCATCCCCAAATCCTCAGAGAAATGTAAAAATTTCTTTGATATTTTGAGGAAAAATAAGAAGTTTTAGTGGACGGAAAAATATGAAGCTGCCCTCACTGCTCTAAAGAACTACCTATACTCAGCCCCCGCTCTCATGAAACCGGTGAATGGAGAACCATTGATCCTCTATATGGCTGTCTCTCTTACCGCTTTAAGTGCAGTCTTAGTAAAGGATCATGAAGGTAACCAACACCCTATCTACTATGTAAGTAAAAGTCTCCTTGATGTAGAATCCAGGTGTTCTCACCTAGAAAAACTTATTCTTGCTTTAATTATGGATTCCATTTAGTTACACATTATTTTGAAACTCATACTATTATTGTAAAAACTAATTATCCCTTAAAGAATGTCCTTAGAAAACCAGAAATGTCAGGTAGAATGGCTAAGTGGGCTGTCAAACTGAGTGCTTCAGGCTCTAGCAGACTTTGTGGCTGATTTCAGTAGTGACATAGGGAACAAGCCAATCTTGAAGTTCAACAGCTAGAAGAGACCAAGGATCCTTGGATACTATTTACTAATGGAGCCTCAAATGTTAAAGGAACAGGATTGGGAATTCTACTAAAATTGCCAAAGGGGGACATATTACCCCACTCGATAGCTTGTGAATTCCAGGCCACTAACAATGTAGCAGAGTACGAAGCACTCAATGCAGGTATACAGCTAGCCAAAGGTATGAGAATCAGGTATCTTCAAATTTTTGTGGATTCATTGTTGATTTCTAATCACTTTAACGGCTCATATGTAGTCAAAGGTGAGAAATTAATTAAATATTTAGATATAGTAAAGGATCTTGCAAGATCCTTCGATTATTTTAACATTACACAGGTACCTAGGGAAGAAAATGCAGGGGCTGATGCCTTAGTAAACCTAGCTTCAGCTTTGAAGCTCCCCAAGAATATAAAATTCTTATCATTCATGTCTTATCTCCTGCAATTGAGGAATGCAAAGCAATGGAAGTAGATGGGAATCTACTTATAGATCCTGAGGATCACACTCATGACCATTCATCCTGGATCCTTCCAATAACAAAGTACATCCAAGGTGGAGAAATCAAGAAAGGCGAAAACCTCAAAGCTTTCAAAGCCAAGTATCTTAATATACTATTATACATGATATGATATACAAGAAATCCAATGCAGGTCCATACTTAAGGTGCATCGAAGAACCCGAAATCCAGGAAGTGTTAAAGGATTTCCATGAAGGAGATTGTGGCAATCATACAGGGGGCATAGCACTATTCTCCAGGATCCTAAGGACAGGATACTTCTGGCCTACTATGAAGAATGATGCTATGGAATACTCAAGGAAATGCGATGCTTGTCAAAGGCATGACAACATCCTACACCAACCAGCAGAACCCTTATGCCCCATTGTCTCATCTTGGCCGTTTATGAAGTGGGGAATGGATATCGTTGGCAAACTCCCCACAGCTCTAGGAGGAAAAGTCTTTATGCTAGCAATGACCGAATACTTTTCCAAATGGATAGATGCCGAAGCATTTCCTCAAGTCGGGGAGAAGAAAGTTATATCCTTTATTAAACAAAATATTATTACTAGATTTGGTATTCCTTCTGAAATTATTTGTGATAATGGTTCCAAATTTATTAGGAAAAGAATGACTAACTTTTGTGACAGTTGGGGAATTAAGATGATCACTTCAACACCAGTTCATCCACAAGCAAATGACCAGGCAAAATTAAGCAACAAAATCATCATCAACAACTTAAAGAAGAAACTTGGAGCAAAGAAAGGAAAATGGGCTGAGGAACTATCCTATGTGCTTTGGGCAGATAGAACAACTCCAAAGAATGCCACAGGGACAAACACCATTCTCGTTAGTCTTTTGAGCTGAAGCAGTAATTCCTACTGAAATGGTATATCCAACTGCCAGAACAAGCATCCGTGATCCTCAGACGAATGATGAGAATCTTGCCCAAGACTTAGATACTATTGAAGAACTTAGAGATAAAGCAAGGTTCAGAATGGCTGCTTACCAACAAAAGATAGCTGGTGCATACAACAAGAATTTTATAATCAGAAGATTTGAAGTTGGGGATTTAGTTCTACGAAAGGCTTTTCAAAATATAACTAATCCTACCGATGGAAAGTTAGCACCCAAATGGGAAGGTCCCTACTTGATTGAATATGAGGCGGGAAATGTGGCATATCGTTTATTGAATATGGAAGGTGACATGCTTTCAAGGGCTTGGAATGCAATTTATCTCAAAAAGTATTTTTGTTAATAAGGATCCTGGATCCTAATCAGTTTCATCAACCCGTTACTTGGTAAAACCTTACTTTATGTTTATATTTATATTAACTATGTTAAGCCTTTGTTTTGTCAAATATGTCAAGTTTACAAAATTGCCGAGCAGTAGGGCTCTCAAGTGAAAAACACGGGTTGGCCAACTCTCTCGTAAGTTTAATTGGGCTTGCTCTAGATTTATAAGGTTTTCACCTTATTGCGTGAATTTAGGGTTTTGACACCCACGCCTGGAGCGCACGATGATCCGGGTTTGGTTGGAGGCTGTGGGACCAGTGCACTATATGTGGTTAACAATTTCATGGCTAAAAATCATATCTTGGATCCTACGAATTAAATGGTAGACGTACCATATACACAAGTTAAGGTCAACGCCGGGGTAGGCTCGTCACCGCGTTTAACCGGGCCAACACCAAGGATCAGCTCGTCGCCCGTATTTGTTTGGCTTGTCTCCACATTTTATTGGGCTTGTCCCCAAATTTTATTGGGCTTGTCCACATATTCTATTGGGCTTGTCCCCACGTTTTATTGGGCTTGTCCCCAAGATAGTTGGACTTAATCCAACTTTTCTAACTGTTATGTTTTCTTTTGGTTATCTATTCTAACATGTAAACAATTCAAGACAAAAGCTGTAAGGACCAAGGATCCTTTATTCTAGCAATATAGATAATAAATCAAAAGCCAAAAGAGTTATGATATTACTAGCAAGATAATAAAAGTTGATCCGTGCTTCACCAGCAACATGTGGACCATCCATCCGGATCAAACTACGTCAAGTTTATCTTATGTTCATACAGAAAATAAAAGTGAAAGGCGGCTAAGGCTTCATCCCCAAAACAGAGTATCCCTCATCATAACCACCTTTCATAATCGTCTTAAGGTGTAAGTGCACGTATTTGGTGTCCACAGTTGTTCGAATAGGATAGGGGTAGTTTAGTCTTTATGTTAATGTATAAAGGCTCATTCGCTAAGCATGTTTAGCGAGCGAGGCCTCATTTGTTAGTGACTAGGCTAATCGTTAAGTTAGGAGCCCATTCGTTACCATAGTGTAACGAATGGAGGCTCATTCATTAAGGTATACCCATTCGCTAAGGGTGTTTAGCGAATGGGCTATGGAAAGACCTTATTCGTTAACCTTGTTAGCGAATGAGTAGGACTCATTCGTTAATATAGTATAATGAATGAGTCCAGCCTATAAATAGGCCATCCATAGTTGGTATGCATTGATCTGTGCCATATTTATCCCCTGTAACGTTATGCTGCCGGATTTTCTCTGTAACTTATCCTCCATTAATGTATGAACACAAGCTTAATGTATCGATTTGCGACTAGGTCTTGGCTCGTAATAACGTATTTACATCTGGTATATGAGCTGGAGGTTGCTCGTGATACGTATAATTTTGTGTTCTTACTGTTCATCGGGTTTTGATTTAATTTTGGATTAATAAGTGGATAATTGATGAATCTGATGATATATTCATAGTCCTGATCAAATTCTGAGCTCACGGAATTAAGTTTGATGGTTAATTATAGTGAATTGATGAATCTGCCATGAATGTTTAAATTATAGTTTGATTGGATTTGAACAAATTCTAGGGATTTATTGATGAAATTGATGTTATATTCAAGTTCCTGATGTAAATCCGAATCCTTATATGCATTTTGGTGGTGATTTGATGATAGTTTGATGATATCCGCCATTAACAGCCATGAATGAAGCTTGAGTTTTCCAGAATCCGGCGACTGTAACAATTTTTTCCGGTGATGATCAGTTTTCCGGCTACAGTAACCGCTCAAACGACTCATTCGTTAAAGTTAAACTCATTCGTTACGAAGTTTTAACGAATGAGCTCATTCGTTAAAAGCTTTAACGAATGTGAACTTCATTCGTTATGTGCTGATTCGTTACGGAGATGGACTCATTCGTCATATATACTCATTCGTTATTTTTTTTCTGACATCCGTCAGTTCTCCATACCGAATGTGAGTTAACGAATGTGTTCCTAGTCGTTCAAGATTTAACGAATGTGAAAGTGTGGTTATTTATAACGAATGTGAGTCATTCATTCGTGGGTAACGAATGTGGACGAGATAACATATGAGGAGAAAAAAAAAGAGTATTTTTGGAAAATTTTCTTAAACGAATTTTTTTTGGAGATATTTTAAATATGCGGGATACTCTTCTGGCAAAATTTGGAGATATATTTTCCGCCCTACTTTTCACGCATTTTGAGGGGTCGAGGGGGAGTAACCGATTAAGTTAAAGAGACGTTTATTGAAGAATTGTTCAAGACCTTGCCTAATTTGTCAAGAAAAGGGGGGGGGGATAAAACTTTCAAAGAGTTTATTCGATCGTTTTCTTTCAACCCTCGCAAGTGTTTCTTGAAAAATTACTGCAATAAGGGAGGTAATTCATGATTGCAAATCTATGTTTGACCGAGTTCAAGACTGTGTTTGTTCTTCGATTGTGGATTGAATTGTTCGAGATTGAAACCTGACTATGTGGGATACGAGTGCCTATCCGATTACTTCTTTCTAAGGGACTTTGATCCTGACTATGTTTGCTACGAGTATTCGGCGGATTGCTTCTGTTGAAGGGGACAATTCTTGAATGGGTTGATCTGGTTGAGTAATATACGAGTCTTGTCATTTGATTGAAGAATATGATCGTTCGGGATTGATTAACGAAGGTTGGAACTCTGAATCATATGCCCAAAGCATTAGTGCATCCAAGCGTATTGGTTGCCGAAGAGCTTCAAAAAGTTATATTTTGGGATAGACATTATCGAGAGAGTGAAGACTTTGGTGAAAGATATTGAGTAATTGGGTTTTTCATGAAGATGTGTGACGAGGTTAAATGTAAAGACATGTTTTCTTTACCGGTGCGACAGATAGCTGATGACTTGCTGCTGATTGACTCGTTAGATCGAACCATATCATATGCCAGTTGGATGATCGGAATGATCACCTGGAGATGCTTATTTGAGGGTTAGATCTGATACGAGTAGCTACAAGTTGTTGATTTGCTTACAACGAGTTATATTTTGTCTGTTTGCATAAGCCCGAGAATAGTCAGCCAAGGGGGAGGTTGGCGTACGGCTGATGATATGCAGTTAAAGTATTCGACTTTGACGTATTCGTCGTTAAAGTATTGGATGATAAAGTATTGGAGACTAAAGTATTGGACTCTAAAGTATTGAAGACTAAAGTATTGGATGCTACAGTATTGGAAAGCGTTCGACAGCTACGGAAAAGGGGGAGTCTGTAAGTGCACGGATTTGGTGTCTACAGCTGTTCGAATTGGATAGGGGTAGTTTAGTCTTTATGTTAATGTATAAAGGCTCATTCGCTAAGCATGTTTAGCGAATGAGGCCTCATTTGTTAGAGACTAGGCTAATCGTTAAGTTAGGAGTCCATTCGTTACTATAGTGTAACGAATGGAGGCTCATTCGTTAAGGTATACCCATTCGCTAAGGGTGTTTAGCGAATGGGCTATGGAAAGACCTTATTCGTTAACCTTGTTAACGAATGAGAAGGACTCATTCGTTAATACATTTTAACGAATGAGTCCAGCCTATAAATAGGCCATCCATAGTTAGTATGCATTGAGATCTGTGCTATATTTATACCTTGTAACGTTATGCTACCGGTTTTTCTCTGTAACTTAGCCTCCATTAATGTATGAACACAAGCTTAACGTATCGATTTGCGACTAGGTCTTGGCTCGTAATAACGTATTTACATAAGGATCATCGATCCAGAAAATTATAACCACTATTGTTCAAACAAACCACCAACAAATACCATCCTAAACCCTTTAAACAATGGGCTCCTGCCTTGTCTTTGATATCCATCATCGCCTATTACCCCCGCCTACTCCTTCACCACGCCACCGTAACCGTCAGCAGCATCCTTGATCTCCACAACATCATTCTTGGCCCCGCTTGTCCCAGCATCCTCGCTCCTCTTCTCAGCTCCAGCATCCTCACCCTCGTCACCGAACTCAACAAGTGTCTTCTTCCACATGGCCACATCCCAGTTGGACTCATCAAAGCTGGCATCTTCAGCTTCCTCAGCAATTTTGATCCTAGCCATAAGCACCGCCTTGTTGGCCCAAACTTTGGCCTGTTCCGTAACTTCCACCACCTGCTCATGGGCTCGGACATCTGCAAGGGCCAACTGATCCTCCAGAGCATCCTTTATGAAGCTCAACAATGAGTTTATCCTTAAAGGATATTCCGGTGCAATACTTGGCCACCTCTTTCTCCATGTTAGTCATACTTTCTTCATGAAGGGCTTTGACACCGGCCATAGCCTGTAAAGATATAACCAATTAAAGGATATGACCAAATCATCATCTATAGCTATGGATAAAGGATCCTTACCTCAGAGAGCTGCTCAAACACCTACTGGGCACCGTGGATATCCGCCTCAGAATCCCTCTTCCTCTTCCCACTAGCCTTGGAACATGCCATCACAGTCTTTGGTGGAGCAAGGCTGGAGCTCTTCACAGGTTTCTTATCAGTGGAGCGGGAGGAGATTAAGCTATCAACGTCTTCCAACTGGAACTGACCCATGAGGTTCTTGGAGGGCTTGTTTCCTGTCTTTTGAGCACCCACACAAACATAGAAGAAAAACATAAGTTTTTCTTAATATGTTACCTTCCTATTTGTTTAATATCTTTTATTAAGTACAAAAAAACTAACTTACTTGACATTGTTTCGGAGGAGCTAGCAGTTTTTCCTCTTGACTCGGCTGATGATTCTTCACCCACGGTCTTGAAAGTTCTGACAAAAGGATCCAAAGCCAGGAACTTCTTTGCTCTTCTGATTCCGTCGAGATCAGCAACAAGACTTGAGAAATTGGAGACTGCATAAACAACAATAAATTTCTAATTAGTAGACCAGTATACAGAGGATCACATATTCTCTGGATCCGCTATCCTACCCTTAAGGATCCAGCGAGTAGGTAGGGAGTTCCCATTTGGGATGGAATCCCTCCGAACAAAGAAAAACTGATTCTTCCAACTCTGGTCATTATGAGTGGTTTTATTGATTGGAAAGGGCTGAAACGGTTTGCTCTTGAAGACGAATCTACTGGAACCATGGGTTACGAGGGTGTATAAACAAGACAAAGCTAAAAGAGTGAAATCAAGGTTCTGTTCATCGATGACTCTCTCGATGGTATGAAGCGTTCTCCACATCATCGGCATAGCCTGGATGTAGCTCATGCCGGTAAATGAGAACAAGGTTTCTGTTAGGTCAAGGAAGGGAGACGAAAAACCAAGTAAGAAGGGAAGTGCCAGAACGCAAACCCACATGCTGGAAATATGGTCGCTTTTGATTTGGGGATCGTAGGGTCTTAAGACAGTTCCGTCAGGGAAGCAACGGGAAATGCTCTCGATTTCCTCATCATTGAACTTACAGATCACGGAGGCTGGACCTTTGATAAGGTTTTGGGTCTGGAGTTCAGGAACAACCTCCCTCAGACTCGAGCTAAAGGAGGCTTTCTAGTTTCTTTTGGGCATCGTTGAAGATTGCGAGAAAAGATTTGAGAAAATGAAGGAAATAGTCGAGAGAGAAAAAGGACACCTGATAATAATCACAAGAATAGTTCTTTGATCCAATGAAAGAGGGAGTTATAAGGGTCTAAGCTCTATTAAATAGGGATAATGTTACGATGGCAGGCGACGGTCACATCATATTCTCACCAATGGTTATGATTCAAAATTCTCGGGATAAACATGACAGCTGTTTTCCATTCACACCTATCATGTTTGGGGCAATTGTTGGGACCGAGATCTTTGATCCTTAAAGAATCAACTATCCTTGGCGTTCTCAAATATCCGCTACCAGGACTAAGGATCCTATATGGTTCAAGGATCCTCAACAGTTGTTAGTGCATGGATTTGGTGTCCGCAGCTGTTCGAATAGGATAGGGGTTGTTTAGTCTTTATATTAATGTATAAAGGCACATTCGCTAAGGATGTTTAGCGAATGGGCCTCATTCGTTAAAGACTAGACATATTCGTTAATGTAAGAGATCATTCGTTACTACTGTGTAACGAATGGAGGCTCATTCGTTAAAGTAATGCCCATTCGCTAAGGATGTTTAGCGAATGGGATGTCATTCGCTATGGGAAGCCTCATTCGTTAGTGATGTTAACGAATGAGGAGGACTGCCTATAAATAGGCCTTCCCTAGTGAATGTGCATTGAGATCTGTGCCATATTTATGTTTCTGTACCGTTACCATGCCGGATTCTCTCCAGGCTTAATGTATTGATCTCCATTAACGTATTGAATGAACACGAGTTAACGTATCGATTTGCGACTAGTTCCTAGGCTCTTAAAACGTTCGTAATAACGTATCTACAATTGGTATCAGAGCAGGAGGTTGCTCGTGATACGCAACAGTTCGTGTTCTTTGTGTTCATCGGGTTTTGATCTTATTTTGGACGATTTCGTTGATGAATTATGAATTTGATGATATATTCATGTTTCTGGATCAAATCCGAAGCTTCGTTATCAATCTGGTGTTTAATTCTGATGAAATGTTGAATCTGCCATTGATGATCTCGGATGGAGCTTTGATGTTGCAGATCAAAATTAACATGGATTCCGTGCTTAATTGATGAATTAGATGCTATATTCGTGTTCTTAATAAAATTCCGAGCATACGGATGTAATTTGGTGGTTTATTATGATGTTTGGATGAATCTACCATTGTTACAGCTTGAAGATATGAGTTTTTCGGCGAAATAACAGAAGTTTCCGGCGATTCGCGTTTTTCCGGCATACAGTAACTGCCAATAACCCATTCGTTAATTTTAAACCCATTCATTATGGAGGCTTAACGAATGAGTACATTCGTTGGAATTTAACGAATGTGAACTTCAGTCGTACACTGTTCATACGATTGAGGTGTTTAACGAATGAAAACTCATTCGTGTACTATTCATATGAATGACGGTTTAACGTATGTGGTTATTCGTTAATAAGTTAACGAATGAGACCCATTCGTTCAAATGTAACGAATGTGGTTTAACGTATAAGACATGCGTTATGGAGATTAACGAATGAGACCTATTCGTTCAAGAGTAATGAATGTGGATGGATGCTGGACGAATATGCTACTGTTGTAGCGAATGAAGACCAGGATAACGTATGAGATTCTTAAAAAAAAAAGTATTTTCGAAAAATTTTCTTAAACGAAAATTTTCGGGGATATTTTAAATATGCGGGATACTCTTCTGGCAAATTTTGGTGACATATTTTTCGGCCAACTTTTCACTTTTCATGCATATCGAGAGGCCGAGGGGGAGTAACCGACTAAGTTAACGAGAATTTTCTTGAAGATTTTCTTAGAATTGATCAAGACCTTGCCTAATTTGTCAAGAAATGGGGGAGATAAAACTTTCAAAGAGTTTAAACGATTGGTATCTTTCCTTCATTTGCAAGGATTTCTTGAAAAATTACTACAATTCGGGTGGTAATATGTGATTGCAAAGCTATGTTTGACCGAGTTCAAGACTGTGTTTGTTCTTCGATTGGTGATTGATTTGTTCAAGATTGAAACCTGACTATGTGGGATACGAGTGTCTGTCCGATTACTTCTTTCTGAGGGACTTTGATCCTGACAATGTTGGCTACGAGTATTCGGCGGATTGCTTATGTTGAAGGGGAAAATTCTTGAATGGGTTGATATGATTGAGGAATATACGAGTCTTGTCATCTGATTGAAGAATATGATCGTTCGGGATTGATTAACGAAGGTTGGAACTCTGAATCATGTGCCCAAAGCATTAGCGTATCCAAGCGTATTGGTTGCCGAAGATCTTCAAAGGGTTATATTTTGGGATAGACGTTATCGAGAGAGTGAAGACCGTTGTGAAAGATGTGGAATGATCGGGGTGTTCATGAAGATGTGTGATGAGGTTAAACGTAAAGACATTTGTATTTTACCGGTGCGACATATAGCCGATGACTTGCTACTAATTGATTCGTTTGATTGAACCATATCATATGCCAACTGGATGATCAAAATGATCACCTGGACATGCTTGTTTGAGGGGGATATCTATACGAGTAGCTATAAGTTGTTGGTTTGCTTACAACGAGTTATATTTTGTCTGTTTGCACAAGCCCGAGAATCGTCAGCCAAGGGGGAGGTTGGTTGTACGACTGATGATATGCAGTTAAAGTATTAACGGTTAAAGTATTCAACTTTAACGTATTTGTTGTTAACGTATTCGACGTTAATGTATTGGTCTTTAACGTATTCGTTGTTAACGTATTCGACGTTAAAGTATTGGATGCTAAAGTATTGGAAAGCATTCGAGATCTACGGACAAGGGGGAGTTTGCTAGTGCACGGATTTGGTTTCCGCAGCTGTTCGAATAAGATAGGGGTTGTTTAGTATTTATATTAATGTATAAAGGCACATTCGCAAAGGATGTTTAGCGAATGGGCCTCATTTGCTAAAGACTAGACATATTCGTTAATGTAAGAGCTCGTTCGTTACTACTGTGTAACGAATGGAGGCTCATTCATTAAAGTAATGCCCATTCGCTAAGGATGTTTAGCGAATGGGATGTCATTCGCTATGGGAAGCCTCATTCGTTAGTGATGTTAACGAATGAGGAGGACTGCCTATAAATAGGCCTTCCCTAGTGAATGTGCATAGAGATCTGTGCCATATTTATGTTTCTGTACCGTTACCATGCCGGATTCTCTCCAGGCTTAATGTATTGATCTTCATTAACGTATTGAATGAACACGAGTTAAGGTATCGATTTGCGACTAGTTCCTAGGCTCGTAAAACGCTCGTAATAACGTATCTACAACAGCTGACTTCAAATATATTTTAATCTATTTTGCAAGTGTTGAAACATGTTTACCAGCAATCGTATTTTCACGAAAGATATATTTTACCAAGTGACCTCAGCTGATCCTCCTTCACGTAATGGTCATGAAAAAGTGGTAAACAAACGTGGTCTAGTTTATATGGAATTAGTTAATATCTGTTGTAAACTTTTGTATATATAACCATTGAATTATGGCTGATCACACACAACACATTTAGCATACTTAGAATTCTCGGCAAGATCACTTTGTACTCACACTCAGCCTTAATTCCAATCTTTGTAATCATCTTTGAGCATAATATAAACTGGTAGTGATAGTTTTCACTACCCGAGGTTTTTATGCCGGAGATATACTGGTTGCCAAGGGCTTTTCCTCGTATAGATCTCGTTGTTCATCTTTAAGAATTATTATTTTTTTCATTTCATTCATACAAGCATCAAACCTCACAAACGAATTTGGTTGCTTGATCTCTAAACCGATTTTTGACCAAAACAATAACGGTATGCAAGGTGATAAAATAAGAACTGTTATAGATTAAGCATGGATATATAGTATTTATACACGACAAGCTCATTCGTTAGACAGGCCTAACGAATGAGCCTCTCATTCGTTATCAATACATTAAGTTCATCCGTTAACATTCTCTAACGAATGAACTCCATACATTACTATTCATTCGTTAAACATTTATGACGAATGAAGACTAATTAAGCGGGTCTCATTCGTTAACATCCCCTAACGAATAAGACTTTACATTAATGAGCAAAATACCCCTATACATTAATCTATTTCCAAATACATTAAAACAGAGACCGAGACGCAAAACAATACATTAACAAACTCCCCATCGTCTCGAGCTCTCTATCATCTTCAAGATTTAAACATGCTAGTCTTCCAATCCGCACAACTATGAATTCCAAACGCGTGACAAACCCGAACAAATCTTTGGAATTTCATAGCTTTATCATTATCTTTAACGTTCGTCCATCTGATCCAATTCTTGTATAACACTTTGTTATCGGACTCAGATAAGTTGACTAGCCACATAGGATCAATCACTCGTATAAACTCCTTCTTCAGTCCAGATCCCAATACGATTACGGCTTCGTCAGTTTTGTTGTCGTAGTATCACCTATTAAATCTCTTATAAAGAATTTGGGGAAAAGTCTTCAAAGGAAATTTCTTTAACGTCCGCGGCAGCTTTACTTTAAGAACCAATTTCCTCCAGCCGGTGCGTGGATCTATCTCGTCAACATACTTTCGAGTAAGCACCTGCGGCTTGAAGAATTTGAAAGCATACTCTACCTCTTGCAATATATGATGATAAAACCAATCCACCATCTGAGTGTCACCACGATTCGTAAACGATTTAGTCACAAATGCACGAACATCCTATCACGGCATGGAAAACACATCAGTAATATGTTGAAAATACTGCATTCTGTGCTCCCAATTCACGATACATACTTTAAGAGTGGGTTCGTACATCCACGAAGCAATGTTACCTTTAACCGTCTTCACCGCTACAAACTTCTTTATTTGATAAGCAGATTCACGAGCCTTCGACTGTAGATAGTCTTCTCTTTCAACATATCGCAAGGCTTCGATCATCCTGTTCATCTTTTTCGAATTATACTTAAACAAATCATCAGAAGCTTGTATCTCGGATTCAAAACCACCTTTTCTTTACCTTATCCTTTTCTTTCTCTTTCCTCAGACGTTCTTTCGGCTGCTTCAAAATGTTCTGTCGTAAAAAATGGAATCCCTTCGTCAGAATTAGACTGAGTGTACAAATCCGGGTATTCGTCAGCTGTCTTGTCCTCCATCTCCACATCATCATAATTAGTATTCCCAGATGGAACACTTATCAAAACGAACCTCCTCAGTATCTTCAACTTCCACATCCTCCTGTTTTTCCAACTCGTCCACGTCATCCTTGTTTAAATTAAAAAGAAAGATGATATGTTCTTTAGTCAAAGATTGATCAACAAAATCGGGTTCTTCGATCTCATCTGCATTCACCATGCTCTGTACAACCCCCTTCTCGTCCACAAATAACACCATTTTGACTTTCAATGTGTTAACAGGTTGTACCTCTGCTGAGTCATGATACACCACCAACTCCTTTCTCGATGACTCCCCCATAGTAGGAACATTACCAGATGATGAGACACCTGGTTGCTGATAAACACCGCCTGAGATCCTTTTCATGATCATTTGGCATATCATCTTTGCATGTGAGCTGAAGGATCATCTCATCTTGTTTTTCTATTTCTCCCCCTGAGCAGCAATTAGTGCTCTCAGCTCTTGATTCTTTTTTTTGTAAATATTGATGACCCCTCATCATTTATCTCTGATCTGCTCTCATTGTCTCTTGAAATTGTCGATCAGCAGCCATTTGATTCTCTGCATATGTATTAGATTCAACAATTGGAACATCTGATGTTGTACAGGCAGATTGGAGAAGTTCAGATGAATCAGCTGCATCGGGCCTTGTAACACCTCGGCTTAAGCGGAAACGCCCGAGTGTGACATATAGATTTCTCAAAACACATGTGACACTATTAAGTGACAATACTATCATTTTTTAATTTAAGCATCAAATACATAAGTTTGAAAACAAAGAAATACAAGAAAAATAAACACAATCAAACAGCTTGTCCATTTATTGATATCACCTAAGTTCTAGTGTCTTCTCCAAAACATCATCTTCTAATAATTGTTATTGTAGCATATATATAAAATAAAGGGTCAACTAAACAAATAGTTGGTGAGTTCACATAAGTTTTGATATATATAATATAAAAACCATTGAATTCCATGAGATATATGTAAATCGAGCAAGTAAGGTCCTTTCCAGTTGGTAACAACCAGCATACTCGAAAAATCGCTCAAGTAAGGTCCTTTCCAACTGGTAACAACCAACGTATTAGGATAATGAGGCACTTTTCCACTCATAAAAAAATGGTCCTGAGTGCAAGGAGGGGGGGGGGGCGTATGATCATACTTATTGAGGATACCACGTGTAAGTAAAATTTGAGCAAGTAATCAAGTAAACACACAAGTCCTTGATATGAATTGTAGTTTTGTAAACAAATAAGCAAACAATTGATTTTTATAGGATATATATGCTACCCCCAAAATATGTAAAGACGTTAAAAGAGAGGCGTGAGCAACTCACCTCGAAAATGAGGACGATATTTGAACGAGTCGAACAAACGAGGAGGAGAATCACGATGGATTTTTCTAAACAAGTATATGCGCGTGCTAGATTTTAACAACGAGTCTAAATGGAAAGGAAACCATGACAAATTGGGAGTTATGGATTTTTGATTAAAATTGAGTTTAACTAAAATGAATTAAAGTTTATGTAAATCATTTGATATTTATTAGTTGAATAATGATTTATAAATGAGTAATTATATCTTATTAATATAAGCTTAAATAACAAGATTAAAAAAATTTATGATTAAATGTGTTTTATTTTAGTAACATGATAAATTAATTTACTAATTAATTAGTTTAAAGGCTTTTACATAAATCATTTTAAAGAAATTATACATATTAGTTTATGTTGAACAAAAATAAACAATAATTAATTTACTCAATTATTTATTTAGAGATATCAAGTATATTAGTTCTATTAAAAGAAATATTTAAATAAACTGTAACATTCGTTACTTTTCAAACCCGAAAAACCGACCCATTTTGAATTTTTGGTTTTGTTTTTTATAATTTTATTAATTAATTTTCGTTGCATGTATTTTATGTGTCATTTGTAAACTTTATTTAGGCGAATTCATATTCACATTCGTTACTCCAATTCGTTTCATCGTTTCATTTTATTCGGATTTAACGTTTATCGATCGTTTGTTTTTTTTCTTTTCGTTTTGATCACTTTACGAAACTATGGGATTTAAAGTTTTCTTTAAACGATTGCAAACTATACGCGCATAATATAATAAAATATCTAAGATCGATAATTTATTTTCTAGTTCTTATAACATTTCAAAAGTTCAAGGTTTATATTGTAATTTATGTTTTAATTCTATTTTAAATCATTATTGAAACATGAAGGACCATTGTTGTAAATTTGTCAAAATCATAACCCCCCCTCCCCCACTGTTACACATGGTAGTTTACATAAATATAACAAAGAAAATGAACCAGTCCAGTGGTTTAGTCATGAGAATTATGCAAACCAAGCCTATGCATCATTTTTGGGGATTATTTTTTTTTACCATTTTCTTATATATATTAATCAAATAAGTTATTTAAAAATCATAATAAATTAGATAAAATTATTTTAAACCAAATAAATTTTTTTAAAATTAAGTATAAATTATATTCCATCATTCTCCACTTAAAAAAAACTAAACTTTCATAACCATAGTACGTTAATTATAATTCGTTTGTTAAACTTTAATTATTTAACTTTTAATTCGTTAAACTGTTAAAATTAGTTTTAACTCTTAAACATTAACCCGTGCCTTGTAAATGCCATATTTCTCATTTTTATGTTAAGATATTAATCAAATAATATAAAAATAATATGTAACACCCCGTAACCGCAGCGGAAACGTACACGGGATGCAACAGACACATCTGATATCAACAGCATTGCATATAAAGAAAATACCACTACATTGATTTATAACATATTACATTGTTGCGAGTTGCGTTACTGTCTAGGTGTTACACACATATATTACCAATAAGACATTAATAAATTCATTACAAAACATAGAGCAGCAAGCTTCCAACAGGTAGCACAGATAGTTAAGCACATATCAATCATTCCAACTTGGGCATACCTAGAAAACATGTAAAGAAAACGGGTCAACTACGAATAGTTGGTGAGTTTCACTAATTTAAATAAACACAGACAAATCATTTTAATAATCATTTATTAACAATATAATCATGCTGGGAACTATGTTACCCCAGAACATTTCCATTAACTTTCTGGGAACTATGTTACCCCAGAACAATAATAACCCCTGGGAACTACGTTACCCCAGAACAATAAATACCCCTGGGAACTATGTTACCCCAGAACAATAATAACCCCTGGGAACTATGTTACCCCAGAACAATAATAACCCCTGGGAACTATGTTACCCCAGAACAATAATAACCCCTGGGAACTATGTTACCCCAGAACAATAATAACCCCTGGGAACTATGTTACCCCAGAACAATAACACATGATAAACATTTTATATATTCTGTGCATCAGACCATATATATATAAATGTACAAGTATTTCCATACGATCGGTATGTACTTAAATACTTTAAATAAGACATGTTTTCCGCCCCGGGAAAATATAATTAAAACAATTCATTAAAAGGGGCTCGTGAAAACTCACCTTTTTGTGAGTCGGTGGGTAATATAAGGAAACAGCTACGTGCCTGGATCTGTAATATAATATCTAGTCGTTACTATATAATTCCCATAACTTAAATACGTATCAATCGGTACATCTGGGAACATTGTTAACCCAGTACTGTACTCGATTCGGGAACAATGTTAACCCCGTGACACTTCTAAGGACTCAGATTGTGACATTGCTTAGAGTTTGACAGTCTAAAATTATCATTTTTATGTTTTTCTTTGATTCGCGTGCCTAGCACGGTTATCCGTTTTTAAGTTTCAAAAAAATGAGTTTGGGCCACACCCGACCCAAAAATGGTGTTTGGGTGTTATTTTAGTTAAAGTGATGAAATTAGAGCTCGGTTTGACACCCCGTTTGGCCGCGGGGCCCGTTTCCGTCATTTGGGTGCCGGAAACAGTAAAATCGGGTAAAATTACCCAAATCATCCGAATTATTTTCGGATGATTTATTTTTACTTAATTTACTTAGATTTATGAAAATAGTCCATTTTTAAAGTTTTCGTGTACCAGTCAGCTCGCTTATGCGAACCTTGCCGGTTTACACGTTTTAAGCTTTAAATATTTGTTTTTACGTTCTTTTTAGCACAAATAATTACCCGTTTAGTCTCGGGTCTTGAATTTTTGCACAAAACTTATTTTGACAGAAAGAAAATTTTACAAAATTTTTCCAGATTTATTTTCTTATATTTACATTTATTTATCTATTTTTAAATCTTATTAAAACACTAAATATGTCAAAAATACCAAAACACTTTAGAAAAATCCCAAATTTTTCTGGGATGATCTCTGTCATCCTCATAACTTCCTGGAATTTTTCCAGATTTATTTTCCTATATTTACATTTATTTATCTATTTTTAAATCTTATTAAAACACTAAATATGTCAAAAATACCAAAACACTTTAGAAAAATCCCAAATTTTTCTGGGATGATCTCTGTCATCCTCATAACTTCCTGGAATTTTTCCAGATTTATTTTCCTATATTTACATTTATTTATCTATTTTTAAATCTTATTAAAACACTAAATATGTCAAAAATACCAAAACACTTTAGAAAAATACCAAATTTTTCTGGGATGATCTCTGTCATCCTCATAACTTCCTGGAATTTTTCCAGATTTTAAAACTCATTTTTCAAGCCATTTTCACCCAAAACCGAGCTAGAAAGCCCTAGAACTCGTTTCACCGAAAAGCCTACTTAGACTTTTCCAACTGAGCTCAAATTTTGTGGGTGACTTTTATATGTTATAAAAAGCTTAACTTAAATTTTCCAGAATTTTTCATCATGTTTAGCTATTTTTCACTATTTTTGGCCAAAACCGAGCATTAAATTCACCAAATATTCATCTTTTATCCAAAAATTACCAAAAATTCACAGATCTCATATTTTTATGTGTAGATCATCTCCGTGAAATTTCGTGACCCGACTCTAAGCACACGAAAACCTGTCCAAATTTCATATACACACGAAAACCGAACTATCTTGTGTTTTCTAGCTTTAGATCGCAAGGATCTCGGTTTCTAGCCTTTGCTAGCCGCTAGATACAACACTTACAAGCACAATAACACTATACCAAGCAAACTATACCAACAATCAAACCATTTCTTTCAAAGTGTCGGTTTTTAAGTAAAAACAAAGGTTTTAACCGTAAAAATCCGTTCTCGACTCTTTTTACTCATTTCTTGGACCAAGATCCCTTGTATAACATGTATACATCTCTTGATCATGCAAGAGTCGGTTTCATCTCGGGTTTTCACCCATCTTTCACTTGGAAACTCATTTTAACAAGATTTTAACCATAAAAATTCGTTATAAACTCTTTTAACTCATCACTTGGATCAAGATCCTTTGTATAACTTGTATACATCACTTGATCATGCGAGAATCGGTTTCAACTCGGGTTTTCACCCATTTTTACATTTGAAACCTCCTTTTCTCAAGATCATGAAGTTAGAAAACAAAATTCAAGCTTAAAAACATATGTTATACCTTCAAATCTTGGTTAGAACTTGGGTTCTTTGGATGAACTTTGAAGGGTTTGGAGAGTTGAGAGAGTTTTGATTGTTTTATGTTAGAAAAAAAAAAAGAAATGAATGTGTGAGTGTGTGTATTATGGCCGGCCCTATGGGTGATGTGGGGGTGGGCCCCACAAGTTCAATATTAGCCACACATTTGGATTACACAATCCGGATAATGTTGTGGATAGTCTGGTTCAGTTCGTTTCTCGTTTAAACTCGTAATTCGGCTTAAAACGAGCCTAAAATGGTCGTTTTTCGGGTTAAAATAAAATTTACATAAAACTGATTTAAAAACTTTAAAAACTTAACCATAACATTAAAACATCATATTGTCGGTATTTGTGCATCGTTTTCGGTTTGATTGATCGTCTCTTGCTTGGTTTGGTGTTAAAGGTTTCGTTTAGCGTACCGACGTACCATTAAATCGAAATCCTTTTTCTGTGCTATAATTCACCTAACCCGAAGCATTAATACTTCGTAAATATCACTAAACATTATATACATCGTCTATAATGAAATTCCCGATTCGTTCGGGTTTCAATAATCGTTCATTGGTTAATTGTAATTCCAATACGATTCACTATATAATCGAGTATGATTCGTATTATGAATCATATATACTCGTATATACGTACTATAACTCATATAATCAATATTTAAATGACACGTAAATAGTATATACCGGCTAGGGTATACCTGGATTTGCCGGAATCGTTACATAATATTAAACCATTAAGATTCCGTTAAGCATAAAATATTATTAAAATAATCAAATACCTTTAAATTAGTAAATATTATAATAAAATAAGATCTTTTCCCTACAAACTATACAATAAATAACTTTAATAAACCCCTTAGTTAGTCGTTAAATTTTCGTGTTATTTTATTTATAGTCCATGAAGTTCAATCATTTCGGATTCTTTTACACGCTTTCGATTTATATTTCATGATTATCTACAATTTCGAGGTGAGTTTCTCACTCACCCTTTTTACTCTTTTATTACTTTTTGGGGTAGCATATGTATTTTATTACAAATTCAAAGTATTATGATTTCTCTTACAAACTACAATTCACTATATGGACTTGTGTGTTACTTAATTGCTTGCTCGAATTTACTTGCACGTGGTAGCTTCAATAAGTATGATCATACGCTCCCCTTTGCACTCATGATCATTTGTTTCGAGTGGAAAAGGGACTCATTACCCGAGTACGTTGGTTGTTACCAATTAGAAAGGACCTTACTTGCGCGATTATTCGAGTACGTTGGTTGATACCGACTGCAAAGGACTTTAGTTGCTCGTTTATCACTTGTTCATGAATTGTACGGTTTTTATGTATTTATATCAAACTGTGTGAACTCACCAACTATTCATATAGTTGACATTATTTTATACATATGCTACACGTAGTGTTAGTAGAATATGACAAACGGAGAAGACACTAGATTTATGGTACATAAACAAATGGGCAAAGTTTTTGTTGTATTTATACTTTCCTTGTATTCCTTATTGCAAACTTGTGTACTTGAATTTGTAAATTAATTAATGATAATATTATCACTTAATAGTGTCACATGTATTTTGAACAATCTGTACGTCACACTCAGGCGTTTCAGCTTTAAGCCGGGGTGTTACAGATAAAATAATTTTGTATAAATCATCTTATTTGAAAGAAAGTTTATAAGTTTGTGATGATCAACGGATTATATAATTTTGCTAAATTTTAATTCTTGTTTTTGCAAAATAACTAGGTTTGATCCAATATTTAGAAAATCAAATTGTTTATTTTGGATACCCATGATCATAGTGATTCTTAAAACCAAAATACAAGATTTTTATTATAAAAGTACCATGATTATGAAGAATAAGTATCAGCATTCAAGATAAAATAAAAACAAAAGCTATAAAATGCATGAAATCGTAAAACTTACTTGTTAGTGTTCTCAAGCTTAATAAAAGAATATATTTGAGGTGTGAAAATGATGGAGGATTAGTCCTCTTTTTATAATGAAATTTTGGAGTTGTTATGTTTTATAGAATTTATGAAAATTAATCATATGTAATATAAGTAAAAACAAAAATTAAAATGGTTTAAGGGGTTTTCACAGTGTTAACTCTTTCAATAAATTTCATTTAATTAAAACATTTATTGGTTTATTTTTATTAGTTAAAAAACAACATATGAAAAGATGGTAATAATAATAATAATCCAAGAATATTTCTAGTGATTTGCATGGGAAAAGCTCATGAATAATTAATCATGATTATGGATGTTTTAAATGTACATGCAACATTACAAGGGTGATGAAAAATAAAATTGTATAGAAATGATCACGGGTTTGCAAAGGCAACGCACAATATCAACAACTGAAATGATAAGTAAAAGACCAATTTCATTAAAGATCAAAATGGGCCGGGTTTTTGGATTTGAAAATTAACGAATGTTACAGGCCTTGAGGTCTGTTGAACGTCGTGAAAGAATAATCTGGCCCCTGCATCGGTCTTGCAGGAATAGATGGACTTGTAGTCGCCAGATCTCTTTGAGGAGATGGAATAGGAGATAACACAGATCGAGGAGTATCCATAAAGTGCGGATCTATAGAAGCAGTAGTCATAAGTGTAATCAATGGTGTACCAGGAGAAGTAGTAGCAACCGGTGTAGATGAAGTAACAACAGGAGTAGAAACCGCCACCTGTGGCTCTTGTTGTGGATCCTGTATTACTAAACTCAAACTCGTCCTTCTTTTTGGCTTAGGCTAATAAAGTGCTATTGCCTTGCCCTTTACCTTCCGTTTTCGTGCGTCTGCACCACCATCACCACCATTTGGAGTACCAGGTCCACCATCATTTCCATTGTCACCACCTTCACGCTCGAAATTAGAATCATCGTGTATCCAACGATCATTAGGTGGAGCTACATACCGTTCATCCGCCAGATGCCCAACTAATCTCTTGAATAAAGGCCTTGTATGTTCCGTTTGACCCCTATATGTCTAAATTCTCCTCATATTATCATCATTCATATGATCTAATTGAATAAGATCATCTAACAACTCTGGGTCTTTGGTCAGATTCAGCTCCAAGTGATTGATGATCATTTGCAGGAAACGAGGATACATTAAGAACTTATTGGTCCTCGTGGTGCAATTCTCTTTAAGGTGATAAACACCATCTCTGAGAAATTTAGTTTATTAAGCACCAATGCAACAAAGGCTGGCTGCAGCATGATCCTACACTCGTCATAACTAAATTAGTAATCGGGACTAGGTGCTTGTATGAAATGAATGTAAAAGTACTTGAACACAAGGATTTGTTGCGAGGAAAAAACCCGTTATCCTTAGGATAACAAGAAAAAAACCCCGGGTAGTGAAAACTATTACCACCGGTTTATTAATAACAAAGGCGATTACAATTGTGGAGCTCAAACTTGATCGTGATTACAAAGAGTGCGAGTACTAGTAAGTTCGCGAGTGCTAGAGTGTGTGTTTTATGACCTGTTTTGAGCTCTATTTATACAAAAATAAAACTAACTAGAATTCGTATATTTAAGGAAACTACGGAATTATTCCAATTAACCATTAGCCCTTCAATCAGCACGTTTCCTTTCTTGTCACACTTTATTAACTGAAAGTGCGAGTCTTTGGGAGATCACAATAACAATCTTTGACCTGGTAAACATAGAAAGAAGCAAATATCGTGTTATATATATAATGTAATTAGGATACCGGTTACCTCTGTGGATACCGCATCCCAAATTGGCTCTGAATAATGTTTGCTGAGGATACATGAAAATCTGTGCCCTAACAATTGTCCCCAAATTTAATAGCTGTAGATATAGATTACAGTTGTAAAATTTTCAAATTTTGAATTTTGAATTCCTGTATGTGCGGTGGATTTTCAATACACGTGTCAGCCATCTTGATGATTCACCAAACCCTAGGTTGCCCTTATAATTACCCGGATAAATCATTTCTACCCATCTTCTCTTTTATCCAGGTAACTTCTCTCTTTTCTTTCTTCTGTATCTTAGCGAAATCATGACCCAAAGCTTTCATCCTCCGGTATTGAGGATTTTGTGTCTCAGAATCTCCTCGCAAGTCCTGCGAATGAGATATGTGTTTTTGGCAACACTTATATCGCAAATCTTCAGTCTCGGTGTTGCTTTCCTGCTGGAACTATTTTCAGACCATTTGACGCCGCTCTAACTTCTGATTTTATTTCAAAAACCTGGATCTACTTTCCGTTTTTGCCGTTCAAAATCGGTTTTTTCTATCCATTTTCCTGCTTTTACCACCGAGTTCTTTCTCAGAACTGGTCTCAGTTACGCCCAAACCATACCCATGATTTGGAGGACTTTATTTGTTTTGGAGAAACTGATTGCTGACCATGCCCTAGATCTTACCCTATTGGAGCTCGCTTCTATATATGACCTTCGCAGCCATGGGTCTTCAAGATATCTTCTCAAAATTAAATCTAGTCAACTCCATTGGTTCTGAAAAATACTCAGAATAACGACCAGTGGAAGAGACAATATTTCTTTGTTAGGAGAGATTCTCTTCCACAGCCTGATACTCTTCCTCATCTCTGGGTTTCCAAAAGTAGGATACTGTATCTTGAATATATATCGATATCTTTTCTGACTGATGTGTTTTCTTTTGTTTCTGTAGATTTGAAGTTGTTTGAGATCGCTCCTCCCACTAGAGAAACCGAGGATAAGCTTGCATCTTTCTTTCTCATTGACGAGGAAGAGAGAACGTTTCATTTCCAGTCAAGTTTCCAAGATCCGTCTCTGTCCGTGAGCTCCGTTATGTCAGGTAAGAAATATTCGAGATTTTATTAGAATTTTTAAGGATCAGGGATACTAACCTGTGTATTTGTAGGCAAGTTTGCTTCTGCTTTTGGTCTTGAAGATATTGACAACATGGTATCCACCCGAAGCACTATCAAGAAGGATCATGTCCCCAGCTCTATTCCTCGACCTGAAGGCAGCCGCGCAAAGGGCTCTAAGAAGCAGAAGAGTCAAGAGACCAGTGAATCCATTCCCGTGCACGATGTTGATTTCCACGATGCCATGAACAAGACTCAGCAGGTATCTTTTTAATTTGTCATGATTTCTTATATCTTGAGGCTAATTTATATTGAGGATCCATTATCCTTGCAGGGCCTTGAGTATCTCTCCTATCGGTTCGCCACTATGAGCCTCGAACTCCATGAAGCCAATACTCGCATCTCTGAACTGATGAAGATAGGAGTCACCAAGACCAGTCTTCTTGATAAGAAAACCAAAGAGTTGGAAGAAGCGAAATTGGAGCTGTCATTGGCCAAGAAGGAGTTGGTCCATCAAAAGACCGAGTGCTTGGTGGAGGGGGCTAAAAAGTCTGTTGTTGTCTCCGTATTTCAATCTCGGCTCAAGATGAAAGGATGCTGGTCTGGATACCCCCTTCTGGGATGTTGCTGGCTGGGAGAGGATACTGGCTGAACTTGATGGGGACACGGTGGAGGAAGCTGGTCCGAGCGGAGTGGAAAAGGTTGTGGAAAGGGGCAATGGATGTGGCGGCCAAGGGAGCGGTGAAGGTGGTTGGTGGTGAGGTGCAATTGGGCGATGATAGCGGTAAAGAAAAGGCTTGAGCCCAATTTTTTATGTTTGTGTTTGTGATGTTGGGTTGTAATGGTCTATTGAATGATTTTACTTTTTTCTGTCTTGAACAAGTAAGCTTAGGATAATAGGATACATGGGTGGAGGGATCTTGACTTTCCAAGACGAAGCCCATGTTATCTTGACTTTTGAACATATGGCAATATTTGGGTGGACGGATCTTGGCTTTTCAAGATGAAACCCAGGTGTTGCCTTTTAATTTCCTGCACTTATGGTTAGTTATAATATAATCTTTTGGCTTTAAGTATTGTGTTTAGTAACTTGTAAATTTTTGTTGGAATGACGTTTTAGTTTTTTGAAATAAGTTACTTCGAGGATAAGGTATCCTAAAAACATGCTTCTCGAACATTTTAAGAGTTATAATTTCAGAAAAGGTATTTGTTAAGATCTTGTACTGAAATGTCCTGAGAATCATATATCCTGGAGATAAAATACCCTTATGTTTTCAGAAAACGCAAATTAAAAGACTTATTAGGAAATGGTATGAAATAACTTTAGGATGACATATCCTTCTGTCTTGCGTGAATTATCATAATTAAACCAAAAGATTATACCTTGAAGTATAAGTCGAGTGATAAAACCAAGTGTAAAGAGTACCTTTGCGGAGATCATTTATAAATCTAATAGGCTTACATGTGATGTCCCCAATCGTTGACCTTTTTAAGTATCAAGCTTCTGGGATTTTGTTAAGTTGAAAAACAACTTAGTAACCTTCCTAGATTTCACGATCTGTCAAAATAAAGTTAGACAATTCTGGCGACGAAGCCCATTAACTGGCGATAAAGCCTTTTTACTGGCGACTAAGCCTTTACTTTAGAAACACGAAAATGTCTAAACTTGAGATAAAATTGGGGAAGTTCCCAAATGCATGGCATGATTATGCCAAGACTTTAGATAACACGGACGTGTTATAAACCTTAGATAACATGAAAATGTTATAAACCATTTGTGTGACACGTCTGCCACTTATCATAAGGATCCGGTATTAGCCAACAACAGAAGGATTGTCAGTTGGTCTGGTCAGCCTGCCTCGAACTATACTCGAATCATCGTACGCTCCAGGCATTGTTAGAAAGGTGAAGACATTTAAACCTTTTGAGATATCCGGGATATCATTTTCGTGCGCCCCTGGCGTTCGTTGGAAAGGTGAAGACCTTTAAACCTTGTGGGATATCAGGGATATCATATTCGTGTGGGATGTGATCAGCCTCTGACTGTTGTCGAGAAAACGTATCCTTAGGATAACTGCAAATCACTAAGCTCTTGATGAGGGGTGGGTGTTAGCCTGGCTAACACCCCTCCGATGCTTAAGTCGGTAAACTTGATTTAGGGATAATAGAGTTAAAAACATAAGAATAGATAAGAAAACATACATTCATCTTGAGAATACCAGCATACCGGTCAAGTATACTAACAAAAATATGCTTTGAGGTGGATAGCATTCCAAGCTCTTGGTATAGGAACACCTTCCATAGTGATTAACCTTGTAGGCCCTTTTTCCTGCTTTTGAATCAATCAGGTAAGGACCTTCCCACTTTGGAGCTAGCTTTCCATCTGCTGGGTTAGTGGTATTCTGGAATGCCTCTCTTAATACCATATCTCCTATCTGGAACCTTCGAATCCTGATATTCTTGTTGTAGGACTTGGCTATTCTTTGTTAGTATGCTGCCATTCTGATTCTGGCGAGATCCCTGAGTTTATCGATGGTATCCAGGTCTTCGGTAAGTTTTTTTTGTTGGACTCAGTATCCTGGATGCTGGTTCTTGCTGTGGGGATCACCATCTCTGTAGGGATAACAGCTTCGGCCCCAAACACCAAGGAGAAAGGAGTTTGTCCTGTTGCATTTTTTGAAGTGGTTCTATAAGCCCAAAGAACAAATGGTAGTTCTTCTGCCCATTTTCCTTTCTTGGATCCCAATTTCTTCTTCAGATTGTTGATGATGATCTTGTTACTGGATTATGCTTGACCGTTAGCTTGAGGATGTACTGGAGTTGAAGTCACCATCTTGATTCCTCAACTTTCACAAAAGTTGGTTGTTCTTCTTCCGATGAACTGTGATCCGTTGTCACAAAAAATCTCTGTTGGGATACCAAATCTTGTTAAGATGTTGCGTTTGATGAACGAGATCACATCCTTTTCTTTGACTTGAACAAATGCCTCTGCTTCGAACCACTTGGAGAAGTAATCAGTCATGGCCAGCATAAAGACTTTTCCACCAGGAGCCTTGGGCAGCTTTTCCACAATATCCATTCCCCATTTCATAAATGGCCATGGGGAGATGATAGGATATAATGGTTTAGCTGGTTGATGTAATATGTTGTTGTGTCTTTGGCAAGCATCACACTTCTTGGAGAAATCCAATGCATCTCTCTTCATTGTTGGCCAGAAGTAGCCTGTCCTTAGTATCTTGGATGCTAAGGCTCTACCCCTAGTGTGGTTTCCACAACCGCCTTCATGTATGTTGCTGGAGTCAAGATATGCACGATTGGTATCTTGACATCTCCTGGTATCTTGAGAGTTGATGCCAAGTTTGCTAAGGCATCTACTTCAGTGTTCTCTTCTCTTGGTACCTGCACTATGTCAAATGTCTCGAAATACATAGCTAATTGCTTAACTATTTCTAAATATTTCACTAAGTTTTCTGCATTCGCTGCATAAGAGCCATTGAAATGGTTAGCTAGTAACAAAGAATCAACGTAGACTTGAAGATAACTGACCTTCATATCCTTAGCTAATTGCAAACCAGCTATTAAGGCCTCATACTCAGCCTCATTATTAGTAGCCTAAAATTCACAAGATATGGATCGGGGTATTATGTCCCCCTTGTGGTGATTTTAGCAGGATACCTAGACCTGTTCCTCTTATGTTGGAGGCACCATCGGTATGCAAAGTCCAACTTTCCTTGATGTCCAATTGTTGAACCTTTTTCTCTACTTCCTCAAGTATATCCTGGCTAAAATCAGCCACAAAGTCGGCAAGTGCCTGAGATTTAATGGTTGTTCTTGGCTCATACAAGATATCGTATGCACTAAGTTTCACAACCCATTTTGCCATCCTACCTGACATTTCTAGTTTTCTCAAAACAGCTTTAATAGGATAGTTAGTTTTTACATGTATAACATGAGTTTCAAAGTAGTGTCTTAGTTTAGTTGAAGCCATTATAAGTGCTAAAATTAACTTTTCAAGATAAGAATACCCGGATTCAGCATCTAGCAGACTTTTACTTACATAATATATTGGATGTTGTTGACCTTCATGATCCTTGATCAAGACGGCACTGATTGCACTCCCAGAAACGGCTAAGTATAGGGATAGAGGCTCACCATCAACTGGCTTCATTAGAAGTGGTGCTGAGGATAAGTATTCCTTCAGGGATACCAATGCCCTTTCTTGTTTTTCTCCCCATTCGAACTTTTGATTCTTCCTCAGGATATCATAGAAGTCTTTACACTTCTTTGAAGATCTTGAGATGAATCTATTGAGAGCAGCTATTCTTCTGGTCAATCTTTAGACATCTTTGACATTTCTTGGTGATTTGATATCCAGGATAGCCTTGATCTGCTCTGGGCTTGTTTCTATTCCTCTTTTGGTGACCATGTATCCCAGGAACTTTCCTGCTTTGATCCCAAAGTGACACTTGGCTGGATTCAATTTCATGTTGTATTTATCCAGGATATCAAATGCTGTTGCCAAGTCTTTGAGATGATCCTCAGCCTTCTTCTACTTCACCACCATGTCATCTATGTAGACTTCCATCGTGTCCCCCAGTTGGTCTTTGAACATCATGTTGACGAGCCTTTGGTATGTTGCACTTGCATTTTTAAGTCCAAAAGGCATTGCAGTATAACAGTATATACCGTGGGAGTCATGAAGGCCATGTCTTCTTGATCTGAAGGCTCCATTTGAATCTATTGAAATCCTGAGGATGCGTCCATGAATGTTAGCAGCTCGTGGCCAGCAGTTACATCCACCATTGAGTCAATGGGCGGGAGTGGAATGGGTCTTTTGGACAGGACTTATTCAGGTCTGTGAAGTCCACACACACTCTCCATTTTCCATTTTTCTTCTGGACAACAACTAGATTGGCCAACCATCTAGGATATTGGACTTCTCTTATCATCTTGGTTTTGAGCAGCTTCTGCACCTCTTCTTGTATGATAGTGTTTCTCTCAGGAGCAAACTTCCGTCGCTTTTGATGTACTGGCCTGAAAGATTTGTCTATACCATGTTTATGAGTGATTATAGATTTAGATATACCTGTCATATCTTCATGTTTCCAGGCGAAGGTAGAAGCTCTTTTCTTTAGAAAGGATATCAATTCCATCTCAATATCCTCAGGAATACTTGATCCTAACAATACTTTGACTTTAGTATCCTGAGGATCCAAAGATACTTCCTTTACATCCTGCTCTCTTGCTTGCAGGACCTTCCCTGGTTGTTGCTGTAATTGCTATGCTTGAGTAGGCTTTGTAGTCCACTTCATTGATGAAGCATAACATTCCTTGGCATCTTGCTGATCACTTTCAATTTTGATGACTCCCTAGGGACTTGGGAGTTTCACACACTGATGGTAGGTCGAGGGTACTACCTTCATGCTGTGGATCCAGGGCCTGCCTAAAATCACATTACAACAAGATAAAGAGTCAATAACGCAAAACTTTTGTAAGGAGTTAGTTCCCTCAATATATATTAGAAGTTTGATCTCTCCCAAGGTGTTCTTGGTTTTGCCACTGAATTCGACAAAAACTGAGGATTTCGGGATAATCTCTGTTTCTAGGATATCCATTTTCTTCAATGTATCCATCTGGATAATGTTTACAGAGCTTCCTCCATCAACGAGTATCCTGCGCACAAAACAGTTAGCTATACATAAAGTGATTACCAAACTGTCGTGGTTGGGATTCACAAGGCCACATCTATCCTCCTCATCGAAGGATATGATCCTTTGAGCTGTCAATGTGGAAGTACGGAGAGGTCTTTCTCCGTTGTCCATCTTCATTTCTCTAGAATGTTTCTTGGCTGCTGAATACGATGTCCCGCTGATGTCAGATCCTCCAGAGATAAAGGACACCACCTTAGCTCCGAGTGGTGGAGAAGGTGCCCTTTCAGGTATCTTGACAGGATCCTGACTCTTGTTCTTATTTCTTCCAAATAGTTCCTTTAGGTGTCCTTTACTGAGAAGGTACCCTATCTCCTTCTGGATTGCTATACAATCGTCTGTCCGATGGCCAAAGTCTTCATGGTATGCACACCATCCTGACTTGTCTTTTTTTGATCCGGGCTTCTCATTTTTCTTAGGCCATCTTGCCTTGTCACCTAGATCCTGCATGGCACAAATTACACCACCAATATCTAGGTTAAAACAATATTAGGATATTTTAGGATATTCTTCGTCATCTTCGTCTTTTTCCACAACACGGATCTTGGGATTATCCTGCTTGGAATAAGGCTTTTGCCTAAAGAACTTTTGGGGAGAGTCTGATTTCCTGTTGGTAGACTCGTACTTTGGGATAACCAAACCTCCATGAGCCTTCTTATCATCTTCCAGCCGAATGTTTCTCAACACCCTGTTTCTGACTTCATCAAGATTCCTGCATGGAGTCATGACGAGGTCGTCGTAGAAAGGAGAATCCTTCCTAAGTCCCATCTTGAAGGCTTCAACAACAGTTGCCATATCAAAGTTGGGGATTTCCAAAGCTTCCCTGCTAAATCTGATTATGTAATCCCTTAGGGATTCATTGTTATGCCGAACAATTCTATATAAATCACCTGTCATTTTCTCAAAAGATCTACTATAAGAGAATTGATTATTAAACAAGTTAATTAAATGAGCAAAGGAAGTGATTGTATTGGAAGGAATACTTAATTACCATTTGAGGGCCGACCCTGTTGGTGTTGAACCAAACCCTTTACATAGACAGGCTTCTTTGTTTCTGCGGGGATAGGGTTGACCTCCATCCTTTCTCTGTATTGAGCTACATGCTCCTCAGGATCCGTAGTGCCGTCGCAAAGTTTCATGTTGGGCTTCTGGAATTTCCTGGGGATCTCCACATCGCATAAACCTGGATAATTTGTGACTGCCAACCAGAACTTCGGCTATGGGATGGATTATCCCCGGGATACTGGAGATCAGTCCTTCATTTTCTATAGTTCCCTGGCTATATCGGGGGATATCCCCTTATCCTGCACAGATCCATTGTTAGTGTATAAATTAGAATTAAGTAAACTGTTACCGAGATTCTGGTTAGGTCTTTGGTATCCTGAGCCTGGGTGGTTAATTCCTTCATCGATGGTATCCCCAGGATAAGGTGGTGCCTGTATAGGGATGTCATCTCCAACACGCACTTCCGAGGACATCATAGGGGATCCTGATGAGAATATGCTGGCAGGCACGGTTGAGTGAGGTTACATGTTGACGGACCCTGACCTCATTGGTCTGGGTAACTCTGAGGATACTGAAGGAAAAGCTCCCTAGTATCCTGATTGCTGCTGTGATGGAATCCTTGCTGATTGTGTCCCCAAGGATCCGGGATTCTGAAGGATAGATGATCCTGGAGAATCAAAATCAAGGACCCTGGGCATGATTGGAGTGGCCTCCTGCCCTGGTTTCTTTTTGATTCATTCAATCTCCTTGAATAGCCTTGAGTTGGTCTTCTCTTGCTGCTCCATGTGCGTTTTGACCTGTTTCATCAAAGCAAAAATATCATTGTTAGGAATAACCGGGTCAACCCGTGTAGAGGATCCTGCGAATGGTGGAAGTTCTCCTCTGGGCTGAGTATTTTTCTTCGGCAGTGGTGGAGGTCCTGGGTTGACACTTGAAGCAGTAGTGACCACCAGAGCAAAGACTGAACTAGTTTTTGGTTGTGAGGCCATTGTAAAGAGAATGAAGGTGAATGAAATAAACGGATTTAATGGATTAAAGCACCGTTAGCCTCACGGTGGGTGCCAAAATTGTTTTGATCAAAAATTAACAACAATGATTTCGTAACCAAATTAGTAATCGGGACTAGGTGCTTGTATGAAATGAAGGTAAAAGTACTTGAACACAAGGATTTGTTGCGAGGAAAAAACCAGTTATCCTTAGGATAACAAGCAAAAAACCCCGGGCGGTGAAAACTATCACCATCGATTTATTAATAACAAAGGCGATTACAATTGTGGAGCTCAAACTTGATCGTGATTACAAAGAGTGAGAGTACTAGTAAGCTCTCGACTGCTAGAGTGTGTGTTTTATGATCCGTTTTGAGCTCTATTTATACAAAAATAAAACTAACTAGAATTCCTATATTTAAGGAAACTACGAAATTATTCCAATTAACCGTTAGCCCTTCAATCAGCACGTTTCCTTTCTTGTCACGCTTTATTAACTGAAAGTGCGAGTCTGTGGGAGATCACAATAACAATCTTTGACCTGGTAAACATAGAAAGAAGAAAAAATCGTGTTATATATATAATGTAATTAGGATACCGGTTACCTCTGAAGATAATGTAATTAGGATACCGGTTACCCAAATCGGCTCTGAATAATGTTTGCTGAGGATATTGAAAATCCATGCCCTAACAACATAATCATCATTATCACAAAAGTTCAATACCTCCCGTATCACATCCACATCAACCAAAATCCGTTAACCTCGAATCTCGGCCACTATATGATTCTCCTTAGAAATGTACCTAGCTGTTTCCCGAAATGGTCGTATAATGCTGTAATGCACTAGGAGACTAGTCAATATAGCACGGTATATCCTTGAACACCTTAAAAACATAATCACGTCTCCAAACATGCCACGACTAAAGAAATTCTGACCCACGAAAGCACAGATGTTGTGTTTCTTGTCAATAACTAGACTATTCCCTGTATGTTCTTCTGGTTGTGCTTGTTGAAGGACTAGCTATTCTTGTTCACCTCCGGGAACATTAACTTGTGGATTCTCAGCCATACTTGAAAGTTTATGGAATTTTGACAAAAATGCCCTTATTCGTTATACATTAAGTGGAAACGAATGAATACAATTCACATTCTGTAACATCCATGTTTGAGAATAATTAAATAAAATAAAGTAAATTTTTATTTAATTAATAGTCGTGTATCGTTATTTAACTCCGTTAAATAATAATATTTTGAAAGGATAAGCATAGGGTTATTCATGGACTTAAGGGTGATTATGGGCCTAAGGCCTATGGGCCTAGAGTATTTAAGTCTTAAACTTTCCTAAAATCATAATTATCCTCATTTCATCATTTCATCATCATCAAACACACTCACGTATACACACCTCCTATGCACACAATCATTTCTTCTATCTCATTTCATCCAAGATCTAATAGAGTAGCAAGGTTGATTCTCCTATCCATTCACTAAAGAAGAAGAGCTCATCAACGATTGTAAGTGGATCAAGATCTAAGCAAATCAAGTTTATAAGCCATTTTACATGATTAAAGATTTATCATTTTGTTCATCTTCATCTTATTTTTAAAAGTTATAATGTAATAATAAGAAAACGAATCAAGAAAGATAGAAGATGAAACGAACATAGCCACCCGACTCGAATAAGCTTTGTTGAACCGTATAAGTGGGTTTGGATTTCGATTCAAATTATTGTGGTTCGGTTCAAGTGAAACATAGGGTTCGAACCCAAACCGGTTTACAAAGGTTATGGAACCTGATCCCCTATTTGGTTCGAATAAGGTTATGGGATCCAAATCCCCATTTGGATCGACTGGAACAAAAGGCTCTGCTCGAATTCAGCTCGAGTTAGGTAAAGGGATCGAGTCCCATTCGGCTCGACTTGGAGAAAGGGTTCGATTCCCTGTTTGACTTGACAAAAACAAGGGGCTCGAGTCCGCAATCGGCATGATTGAAAACATGAGGCGTCGGCTGGAAATTCTGGTCGATTGGATCATGAGGGACTGTAAGGCCCCGAACCCCGGGAGCCCCACAGGTGGTAATCATACAAAACACTTAATAAAATAATTAAAACATGAAAACGGTTTCTTCCATTAAAACAAACATCTCAGAGTATAATTTAGCAGAAAACATAAATAATAAAATAAGTTCCCAAAACCCAGGAATTTTACCCAAAATCAACATAGTTATCTTTGAATAAAAACTTTTAATAATAAATGTTTAATAGTAAAACTTCAGTTCCCGTATGCCCTTCACTGTCCGAGTAGCTTTGTGCACGTCCAAGCGATAAGGCATCCTCATCCTAACCTGAAACTCACACTAACATACACACAAAGTCAGCTTGAGCTGAGTAAGTTCAAGTTTTAAGTAAATAACATCAGTAGTAATAGTTAAGATAGTCAAACCAAAAGTTTTAAAAAGTAAAAGGGTACATCCATCAAATCCTCATTACCGAGAACTAAACATCCTCATACATACATATACAAAATGTATATGTAAACATCCTTTCAGTTACATCTCTATATATATCACAGTATATATATATATATATATATATATATATATATATATATATATATATATATATATATATATATATAACATCCACGTATAACATCATGGTCGAGCAAACGTACAACCCAAACACGTAACATCAGTGCATGCAAACACAAAGTAGGCATACACAACATCAGTAGTCGAAACGACTACAACATCGCCATATATAGGCCAAGCAATAATGTATATACATATATATATATATATATTTAACATCCCAAGGCCTACCATATGCTAGCAAGCCTATATAAATTCGTTTAAAACATTTCATCATGTAAGAAAACACTTAGGTGTGCATGCTTGCCCAAAAGTAAAAAGAGTAAAAAGGGCATCATGAACTCACCTGAAATCAATCGAACACCTACAACGAGCTAGGAAATCCCTAAGTGCAAAATTACAAGCGAGGGCCTGTAAATTATTCACAACACGTTACTAAACTAGACCGCAAGAGCACTCTTTCCTAATGGGCCGTTCAAGCCCAACAACTTGGCCCAAGGCCCAACACTTGGTCCAAGGCCCAACAACTTGGCCCAAGGCCCAAAACTTGGCCCAAGGCCCAGCAACTTGGCCCAAGGCCCAAGGATAATCAAATCGGGTCGAATGCGCGTGTAATAAACCTTAAAACCATTTGTTAAATGAATCAGCCCAGAATGGACCAAATTCCATTTTAAATCTTTTCATTCATCAAGATTATGTCACCCGAGTTGATAGGGTTGACGGTTCCTTTTTACAACTCTTACTTTAACGTTTAAACGAAAATTCGCACACCGCCGACTCGATTGACGAAGCACTAACCACAACAGCCCTGAGCATCAAAAAAATAATTTTTCCACAGCCTTTAAACCCCCCCAGGGCTGTACAAACTGATTCAGTCGGTCACCCGATCAATTAAAGCATCAAACTCAACAATTTGCAATTCTACACCCGATAAACCCTAGTTTTCGAACTAAAATCGATTGACCGACCTAGACAACTCCAATGACCATGAAATTTTAATATGATGTAAATGCCATACCTGGGGATCTTTCTACACCGGAAAATCTAATTTTTATCCACGGGAAGTGGGTCAATTACACCTTGGCCGAAAATCTGTTCAACGAAAAGTTTTGGCAAAATTTTGTGCATCAAAACGATTAGGGGTGAACAAAAAGAGTGTTGGGGTTTGTAGTACATACCTTGAACTACTTCTAGGAGCTTGGAATCGATCAAAAAGTCGAAGCACGGAAGGGGGGGGGGTGGCTGGAACCTGCCGATCGCAACAGTGGCTGGAAATAGGGTTTAGGGTTTTAATTTAGTGTTATAACATAAAACTTTTTCATTCTAGCCCCCGGAAAATAACAATAATGCAACTCGGAAGAAATGTTAAGCGATTAGACGTACCGGGATGACGTAAAGGCTTCCGAGAAATTTCGGATAAATCCCGAGATTTATACATACTCTACAATCTTAAATCCTTGAAACCGAAATTAACGGACGTTACAGGGACTCGACTAAGCTGTTCAAGTCGCTGATTAAGGGTACTCGATTCAAATTGTGGGTCGACTGGGAGAATTGAACTCGACTGGAACTAGATTAGGGTAGGGGGGGGTTCGGTTCGATTGAGATGGGAGATATTCGAGTCAAATGAGTTTAATAGAACGGAGGTGAGTCGGTCCGAGTTCAACTAAATGAAACAAAGTAGACTCGATCCAAAACAAGTCGATTGGATTAGAGACCCAGACCAAATGTAATCAAATGGGTTAAGGGGAACTCAACCTGAACCCGGTTTGAATGAAAATATAAAACTCCACCAGAAACCCAACTCTTTAAGAAATCATTAACTTATTAATTCGTTAAGGAAATGTTAACTATAAAGATCGGTTCCTTAAATAAAAAAGTTAGGTTCATCAAACAGATAAAGATCAGTTTCTCAACTTATACATTCGGCTTCATTAACCTATGAGTTCGGTTCTTTAATCGATAAGGTTTGGTTTCCTTAGAATAATAAGCTCGGCTTCGTTAACTTAGGAATGTAAGATAGTTTAAATAGAGAATTAATACTCGTAATTATTAACTATTAAACAGTTAGCCGTTCTCAGTTGAAGAAGGGTATCACTCTTAACTCATAAAGGAACTGACTACAGGTGAGTTTCTAGACCCTTTTCTCTGTGACGTTTTTCAGGGCCGTGTGCATACTCTTATGTGTTAGTTAATACACTTACCTTAAGTGGTAAGTGTATGATACGTGAATGCTTATGACCGTAAAGTTATTGATAAAGTAAGAGTATGTACGTTATCGTGTATGATTATGTGTATTTATAAAAATTCATATATATAATTGAAAGATATATATAAAGTATGCATGAATGTATGGAAATGAAAGTATGGACGGTTGACGAGACTTGTATGGTTGTATGGTTATGCTTGAAATAGGGACCAGACCCTAATAATATCTATGACAGAAGGGACCAGACCCTAATAATATCAGAGACATGAGGGACCAGACCCTAATAATATATGAGATGGTAGAGGAAGAATAGCTTATGGTATACCATGGGACATTATGAAAGAAAGTATCTAAGTATGCATGCATGTATGTGAGAATGCATGAAAGAAATATTAGTAAGTTAAGTATGAAATACGTATCTTCGGATATGTATAAGTAGGAATATGAAAGAAATATTAGTAATTTATGTTAATTGATTAACTAGAAAATCACTCAGCGTAGCTGAATTTTAGTATGCACGCAAGTGATTAGGATGAGACAGGTTGCTTGAGGGGAAACACGTGGCAATAAAGTGAAGACTGGCATCAGAAGAAAGAAGAATCTCATGTCGTTTTATGTTTATTGTTTACACTTTTTGTTCTGTTGTTTAAGACAAGTACTTATTGGTTTGTAAGAATTGCTTGACGTTTATATGCGCAAAAGTTTTAATGAACTCTGATTTTAGAACTGTGTTTATGACTAAATCCAACACCCAATTATAGAGCTATCGGGATCGGGGCCTTATTAGTTGGTATCAGAGCATAAGTTCGAGAGAATAAGCATCCTACATGCTTAGACTCGAACAGAGAATGGGACCAAGCGAAGAAAGAAGGAAGATGCCAGTCCGAGAATGCCATGTGTCACCCTAGCAAGCTTTATACATGATTTACTTTGTGTATAATGTAGAGATAAGTAAGACAGTTAGTTAAATAGTTAGAAGGAGGATTACTTGTTTATATTTTTAAATGTTTGATTATCTAACTGTTCTAAGTGGAATCTAGCACAAGTAGACTCAAGAAAAGAAGTTTATAGGACACGGAGAATAACGTAAGTAGGTGGTCATAGCTGGCCACTACTATTACCTGGAGCCTTACTATCCTTATACTAAATAGTTCCTGAGGTGATGATGTTTGTGTTTTTCCTTTAGAATTCGAGTGGCCGGTTCTAGGACGACTGCTAGACAAGGAGGGCGCACGGGACGCCGTGGTAGGCCACGTGTCCACCGAGTACCCTCCGAATAACCGATCATTGACTCTAGTGAAGAAAGGAGCATGACTGTGCAAGACGAAGGGTATCAGCTCGACCCTGCTATCCAAGATGCTATTACTCAAGCAGTAGCTGCTATAGTGAAGAATCTCCAACAAGATAAATCTACTGAAATCCGTGCAAGAACTGTTGAGAAGACAGGGGAAGTAGTAAGAAATATGATGAGATTGAGAAGGAGGTGTTAATTGAAGTTCATTCTGTGAAAGCCGATGATGGGAAGAGAGGGCGAGGTGGGTGAAACTACAAGTCATTCAAAGGTTGCGACCCACCGAAGCTGACTGGTGTGGGTGACGCAATCGCTACACCACAATGGATAACCGCAATGGATAAGGTTATCTGAATTAGCGAATGTCATCCCGACCAAGATGTGGGTTATGCTACTCAGTCATTTGGTGAAGAGGCGATGTTTTGGTGGGAAACTGTTGAGCAAAGAAAGACCGCTGCAGAGATTAAAGCTATGAAGTGAGAGGAAGTGAAGGGAATGGTCATGAAGAAATTTTATGCTGCTGCTAAGGTGGAACGGGCGGCGATGAGGTTCCTAAACTTGAAGGTGGGAAGGATGACACACCGTGAGTACACCACAGAGTTTAACCGTATGTCAAGACTAGTGCCCGAAATGGTGAGCACTGAAGCGAAAAGGATCAGGTGTTATTTTAAGGGACTTCCACAAAATGTCCGCAAAACTGGTCAGGGCAAGTAGACCTGCTACTTTCGACTCCGCGATTAACCTAGTGGAAATGGTTTATGATGACCTGGCAGTGGACTAGGTTGTGGTGGAAGTGAAGAAAGAAAAGTAGTGGATTGCTCATGCTAAACGACCCGATACTTAGCTATGGAACCCTAAAGACAAGAAACACAAGGTGTTGGAGAAAAATCCGTGTCAGATATGTGGGAAGATAGGATCAGGTATTATGTTAGGGGACTTCCACAAAATGTCCGCACTCTCGTCAGGGCTAGTAGACCTGCTACTTTTGATTCCGCGGTTGACCTTGTGGAAATGGTTTATGATGACCTGGCAGTGGACGAGGTTGTGGTGGAAGTGAAGAAAGAAAAGAAGTGGGTTGCTCATTCTAAACGACCCGATACTTAGCTATGGAACCCTAAAGACAAGAAACACAAGGTGTGGGAGAAAAATCCGTGTCAGATATGTGGGAAGATACACGATGGCGAGTGCAAGTGGAGAAAGGGTACTGATGTTTGTCACAAGTGTGGGAAGGTTCATGGTGGCGAGCGTAGGTTTGGATTGAATGCGTGTTATAGGTGTGGGAAGGTGGGGGCATTATGCTCCAGATTGTAATGTCAAGCCCTCATGTTACAAGTGTGGAAAGACGGGTCACTTGGCAAGAGAGTGTACCAAAGGTGAAGCTGGAAGTAGTGGAAGAAAGCTGCTGAAAAGGAAGGCCGAAGACCAGAGCTTACATGCTGACACAGGAGCAGGCCAAACAGATCCTAGATGTTGTGATAGGTACATTTCTTGTAAACTGTATTTCTGCTTCTGTTTTGTTTGATTCAGTTGCTAATAGGAGTTTTATAGATTCGACTTTCTGTAAGTTAGCAAAAATGAAATGTTGTCGTGTGCTTGAGACCTTTATGGTAGAAATGGCTAGTGAAACCTCTGTTAGAATAATGAGAATGGTTAAGGATGGTAAGATAGAGTTAGAGGGACGTGAGTTCCCTATTACCCTTTATGTAATTACCTTAGGAGGGTTCGATGTGGTTTTGGGAATGGATTGGTTATTGGAGTTTGAGGCTCAGATAGTGTGTAAAAGTAGGTTGATAAGGTTAAAGTCCTTGGATGGTTGTACAGTGACGGTTTATGGTGACAATGAAAGTACGGGGCTTAATGTTATTTCGATTATTAAAGCCGAAAGATTGTAAAGGCGAGGGTGCGATGTCTACCTGGCGTATGTTGTCAACGCTTCGGGGGAGGCAAAGGAAGTAAAAGATGTTCCCGTGGTGCATGACTATCCATAAGTGTTCCCCAAGGACCTTCCGGGGTTACCACTGGAACAAGAGGTAGAGTTTCAGATAGAGTTAGTACCAGGAGCACAGCCCGTCGAGAAAGCACGTTACCTTCTGGCGCCGTCTGAAATGAAAGAACTGATGTACCAACTGCAAGAACTACTCGACAAAGGTTTCATACGACCAAGGGTTTCCCTGTGGGGCGCGCCGGTATTGTTCATTAAAAAGAAGGATGGAAGTATGAGAACGTGCATAGACTATCGCGAGCTTAATAAGCTTACGGTGAAGAATAATTATCTGTTGCCACGATTGACGATTTGTTCGATCAGTTACAAGGTGCTAGTTGGTTCTCGCGAATAGACCTTAGATCAGGCTATCATCAGTTGAAGGTAAAGGAGGCAGACATCCCTAAAACAATGTTTCAGACGCGTTACGGGCACTACGAGTTCCTTGTGATGTCGTTGGCTCTAACGAATGCTTAATGTTTGTGGGCATGATGAATAGGATATGTTGGCCGATGTTAGACAAGTTGATTATCGTCTTCATTGAAGATATACTGATTTATTCGAAGAGCAAGTCTGACCATGCTGAGCATATGAGAGAAGTATTAGAAGTCGACGAGAAACTGCATGCCAAGTTTTCAAAGTGCGCTTTTTGGCTGCGAGAAGGTATAGTTACTAGGTCACATAATCAATCCTGAGGGGATTACTGTGGACCCAGCGAAGATCAAGGCGATTAAGAATTGGAAGACTCCACAGAACCCAACTGAGATACACAGCTTCTTAGGGTTTGCTGGCAACTGTAGGAGGTTCATTCAAGGTTTCTCTAAGATAGCTGCACCGTTGACCAGGATGACCCAAAAGACTGTAGTGTTCAATTGGGGTAAGTATCAGAAAGAAGCATTTAAAGAATTGAATAAGAGGCTCACACAGGCTCCAATCCTTGTTTTACCCGACGATAACGAGGAATTAGTAGTTTGTGCTGATGTTTCTCATCAAGTGTTAGGTTGCGTGTTGATGCAACGCGGGAAGGTCATAGCTTATGCGTCTAGACAATTGAAAGTTCAAAAAAGTACGTACCCGACGCCTGACCTCGAGTTAGCAGCTGTAGTTCATGCTCACAAAATCTGGAGACATTACATGTATGGTACCAAGTGTACTATCTATACAGACCATAAGAGCTTGAAGTACTTCTTCGAACAGAAAGAGCTGAATATGATATAGAGAAGATGTTTAGAGTTGATTAAAGAATATGACTGTAACATCAAGTATTATCCGGGAAAGGCTAATGTAGTCGTTGACGCCTTATGCCGGAAGCTGGAAGAGGTCATCACGACAGTGAAGTCTTATAAGTTGATCATCAACTCGGATTTCCTTGGAGAAATCAGTAAGGTACAGTCGGAAGTGCTTACAGACGAAGGGTTAATGAAGATGGGAAGGATTTTTGGACAACAGACAGAGTTTATCGATAATACTTATGGTGTAAAGATCAAATTCAATCGGATGTGGATTCCGCGACTTGGGAATCTTAGAGTTCGAATCCGAAACGAGGCCCATAAGTCTCGATACTCTATTCATCCAGGATCCAACAAGAGGTATCAAGACCTGAAGAAAGATTATTGGTGGCCGGGTATGAAGAACGAAGTAGTAGAGCATGTCAGTAAGTGCTTAACTTGTTTACAGGTTAAAGTAGAGCACCAGAAACCGTATGAAAAGATACAGCCTCTAGAGATACCCGAGTGGAAATGGGAACACATCACCATGGATTTCATAACTAAGCTACCGCGTACAGCTAGGAATCATGATACCATCTGGGTGATTATGGACCGCTTAACGAAGAGTGCTCATTTTCTGCCTATACGAGAGGCTATCTCGTCAGAAATGTTAGCGAACGTGTTCATTAAGGAAGTTGTAACTAAACATGGGGTTCCGTCGTCGATCGTGTCTAACAGAGATACCCGCTTTACTTCGAGATTTTGGAAGAGGTTCCATGAAGTGATGGGAACGAGACTGAATATCAGCATGGCGTATCATCCTCAAACAGATGGATAGTCTAAGCGGACCATCCAAACCCTTAAGGATATGCTACGTTCTTGTGCCTTAGATTTTGGAAGAAGTTGGGATGATCATCTTCACTGAGCAGAAATCTCTTATAAAAACAGCTACTAATTGAGTATTGGTATGCCTCCGTATGAGATGTTGTATGGTAGACATTGTCGTACTCTTGTATGTTGGGGAGAAATTGGTCAGAAGGATATTGGTAGTTTAGAAGTTATGCAAGAAACCTCCACAAGGGTTGATTAGATTAAGGCAAGAATGAAAGCCGCTCAAGACCGTTAGAAGTCTTATGCTGATAGGCGGTGACGACCGATTGAGTTTAACGTTGGCAACAACGTGATACTTAAAGGTCTCGCCTTGGAAAGGGATCATTCGTTTTAGAAAGAGGGGAAAACTGAGTCCAAGATGCATTGGACCGTTCAGAATCATAGCCGTGTGGGAGAAGTGGCTTATAAGCTCGATCTACCTGAGGAATTGGAAGGGATTCACTCCGCCTTTCATGTTTCTCACTTAAGTAAATGTCTCGCTGATGACACATCTCATCTGCCGTTAATGGAGATAAAGGTAGATGAACAGTAGAATTACATCGAGCAGCCAGTTGAGATAGTTGACCACAAGGAAAAGCCGCTTCGTCACAGGGTTATTCCGTTGGTAAAGGTGATTTGGGAACTCTGAAAGGGATCAGCTGCTACTTGGGAGGTTAAGAAAGAGATACGTAAGTTTTATCCTGAGTTGTTTGTGTAATAGATAAGTTACGGGGACGAAACCTTTTTAAGGAGGGAAGACTTGTAACATCCGCGTTTGAGAATTATTAAATAAAATAAAGTAAGTGTTTATTAATTAATAGTCGTGTATCGTTATTTAACTCCGTTATATAATAATATGAAAGGATAAGCATAAGGTTGTTCATGGACTTAAAGGTGATTATAGGCCTAGAATATTTAAGTCTTAAACTTTCCTAAAACCCTAAGTATTCTCATTTCATCATCATCATACACACTCACGTACACACACCTCTTGTGCACATAAACATTTCTTCTATTTCATTTTATCCTAAATCTAAAAGAGTAGCAAGGTTGATTCTCCTATCCATTCACCAATGAAGAAGAGCTCATCTAGGATTATAAGTGAATAAAGATCTAAACAAACCAAGTTTATAACGTATGTTACATGATTAAAGATTTATCTTTTGTTCATCTTCATCTTATTCTTAAAAGTTATAATGTAATAATAAGAAAAAGAATCTTGAAAGATAGAAGATGAAACGAACCTAGCCACTCGACTCGAATAAGCTTTGTTGAACTGTGTAAGTGGGTTTGGATTTTGATTCAAATTATTTTGGTTCGGTTCGGGTGAAACATGGGGTTCGAACCCAAACTGGTTTACAAAGGTTATGGAACCCGATTCCCTATTTGGTTCTAATTAGGTTATGGGATCCAAATCCCCATTTGGATCAACTGGAACAAAAAGGCTCGGCTCGAGTTAGTTATAGGGATCGAGTCCCATTCTGATCGACTGGGAGAAAGGGTTCGATTCCCTATTCGACTCGACCAAAATAAGGGGCTCGAGTACCTAATCGGCTCGATTGAAAACGTGAGGAGTCGACTGGAAATTCTGGTAGATTGGATCATGAGGGACTCGACTCAACTGTTCGAGTCAACTTTTTAAGGGTACTCGATTCAAATTATGGGTTGACTGGGAGAATTGGACTAGACTGGAACTAGATTAGGGTATTAGGGGGGGGGGAGTTTTGGCTTGATTGAGATGAGGGAGATTCGACTCAAATGAGTTAAATGGAATGGAGGTGAGTCGGTCCAAGTTCAACCAAACGAAACAAAGTAGACTTGTTCCACAACATGTCACACCCCAACCTAAGGCGGAAATGCCGGGGCGTGACCCGATTGCTCACAGCTTGAAGATAATATCATAAATATAAATGACAATATCTAATTAATTATTTTGTTCAAATAACACACACAATAATCAAATACAACGAAACAATTCAAATAAATAAATACAATCATTTAAAATCAAGTTTGTCTTCAATATAACCCTAAGGTCTTTCTAAGTGTCCATCCTTCAACTCAGGCAACCTGCATATGCGTAGAAAATGGAGTTTGTCAACAACACATGTTGAGTGAGATGATCACCAATTTTGAATCATTAAATAATATATATATATATATATATATATATATATATATATATACACAGTTGAAAAATGATAAATGATAAATGCGCAAACCAACCATGTGATAATAATCAAACGAATCATAACAAACATGCATATAACCAAATCGTGTGTACCAATGAAATTGTTTCCAAGCGAAACGGGCATTGATTACAATGACTAAGGTTGTCGTTTTACCTTTTGCCAAGCGAATCGGGCTCCGTTTACTAAGACGAGCGTATGATCATACTAATGAGAACCCTCTACAAGAGGATATGTTGGACCTCTCCGAACATTATCAAGTAAACAATTAACCATGTAGCAAATAGCAAATAGCATTCAACGGATATTCACACAATGATTATGTTTGCGATTTTTGTGTATATATATAGAATAGAAAATATGAGTAAGTGCGCATATCTCCCCAAAACATTTGAAAATAGTGTATAAAAAGAGGAATTATCAAACTCACCTGGTCGAATAAGCCAAACAGAAATGTTTACAACAAGAACGATAATCACACTCCTCGAGAATTACCGACAAGAATCCTAATTAAATAATGTTATGAGTGAATTATAAATGAGATAATACGTATAACGAATTTAGGATTTCGATGTGAGTTGAGTTACAATTATGATTGGTATGTTATCGATGGAATGATTGATCTCTACGGATTATTGTTATTATTTAATTATTATTTGTCATAAAAATCGGGTTTAAGAATAATTAGTTTAAATAAATATAAGTTAAGGCCTACTATAATAATAAACGTTTAGATATATAATTATTTTAAAATTTATATTTCAGTATCCTTAATGAATTTCGATGGTAAAAATATAATTAACACATTTAATACGTTTTAATATGTTTATCAAAAATAACACGTACATATATACATACATATATAGATATATATTTATATAAACACGAGCGAATTTATAAAGATGTTTGAGAAACCTTAATATTAGTGTCGGTTTTTAGTAAAAGAATAATAATTTATTATTAATAATAAGACATATATATATATATATATATATATATATACGAAAACATGGAACGAAACTAGTCGACACGAACGTTTAACTTTTATAACATCGGTTTGAATAAAATATTGTTTATTTGACATTTATTATTAATTATAGATTATTAAAATAAGTTAAAATATTGGAAACAAAAATAATACTAAAAAAACGGACTGGCCGGGACTCGAACCCACGCCAGTGAGCGGTCCAGAAGGTTAGCACCCACACCCTAGCCAACTGTGTTAAGTGTCAGCTGGTTAGGATTCGTAAAGGGATTTATTTATACAGACATTGATAAAAACCCAATTTGATCATAAAACCCTAATTCATAAATCGATCAATTCGTTCAACGTTTATTCGATTGATGTTAGGTTTAATATTGAGCAGATTAAAACGATCTTACACATACCAATCATTACCTAAATCGTGGTTTAAACACAGATTAATTACGAAGAAATAGAGCCGGCAAGGGAGGATGACGAACTGGCATAACGAGACACCGATAATTCAATTAAGCATAGGGCTTCGATTTGCGCCGAGGCTATAGAGGTGCAGACGCGAACAATTGGATTATAATGAAGCCTAGGTATATAATAGATTTTGGGTTATAAAAGAATATATGAAAATTGCATTTTAGCCCTTGGAGATTTGAGATGGGAACAATGCTGGATTTAAGTTTATATTCGGGTTAAAAACGTACATTCTCCAAAGTTATTTGTATATTAAATAAATATAATAAATAAATATAATTTATATAGAATTTACTCGATAAACATGATACCTTTTTACTGATAAATTTCCCGAATTTAAAACGGGTCGGGTTAAAAGATATAAATTCGTTCGTTGGAAAACCCGAGTTGTTACAGTCTCCCCTACTTTAGGGAATTTTGTCCTGAAATTAAGGAAAACCAAAGAATAATCGTTTTTGAAAATAATTAACTTTAACTAAAAATATCATAACACAGAACTTCTAATAACCAAAGCAACGCTTCATATAACAATCCAATAAGGGCACTTATATATAGGATGTACCAGTGGCGTATCCACAATGTCCTTATCATCTCCTCATTTGTACCGTTACCCAAGCTACCTTAGGTTCAAGATTATGACATATAATTGTACGTATTATGATTTCCATGCGAGGACTTGGATAATTATGTATGCATCCATAATTACTCTTATCGTCGGATGGTCTGCATAATTCGTTCCGTCATGTGGGTTGTAAAACATTTAAAATACAAATTTTGAAAAGAAACAATTGTTTTGATAATTCAAAATATAGATTCAAATCATAATTAATAAATATTTAGTTGAATTAATAAAATGGTGAGATTTTGAAAACCTCTTTTGCTTTTAAAAGTATAATTTTGTAAATAGATTCGGCGATTTAGGTGTTATTATGATAATCGAGAATAAAGTAACGAGGTAGAGATACAAGATCCTATTAGTTTAATTTTGATAAAGGGAACTTTATTCATAAAATGAAATACTTAAATAGTTCAAATTGAACATCAAATGTCACGAATAACTCAAGAGTCGATATGCAAAAATCAAAAGATAAGATAACTTAAGATAGGAAAGCAACAAAAATCTTTAGAGTCTTCAAGCATCTTCAGTTACGGTAGATGTGATTCACTTGACTTGGAGCACTTGAGGTAGTTGAATCCATAATAACTTGAGCAGTCGATGCAAGTGGATATGGGGTAGGTTGAACTTGGAAAGACGACACTAGTGAAGTTTGGGTGGTGTAGGCTTGGTAAACTTGAACTTGCGGGTATGGAGTTGGATAAGGGTGAGTCATATTGGTGTTAAGAGTTTGCAGTGGATATGGTTGATGGGTCGGGACTTGAGAAGCATTAGGTATGTAGTAGGGTGCAGGCATAGCTTGAGCTTGGTATGGATGGATAATTCGAAGGCACGCATTGTGAAGATGACTAGGATCTCCACAATTATAGAAAGCACGGGTAGTAGAAGGTTTAGGAGTAGATGGTGCACGACAAGTATTTGAAAGGTGACCATAATGATTGCATTGGGTGCATAGACGGCACATGGATTGAGTCGGATGGTGATAGTTACAAGTAGAGCATAACGGGAAATAGGATTTCTTGTTAGGCGCATTTTGGTTAGCAGAGTTGAACTTACGTTTGTGACGAGAAGAGTTGTCATTGCGCAAAGTGGGTTTGGGTTCAGCCTTAGCATCAGTTGGAGATTCGGTTTTGGAGTTTTCAGCGGTAGGGTTAGAGTTCATGCGATGTAGGGTTCCATCTTCAATAGGATCATCAGGAGGTGAGGCAGCAAGAGCAATAGCTTCCTTGAATTCCTCCCATGGCATACTCGTAGCAATCCCAAGCATAGCAGCAACAATTTCCTTAGTGATCCTAGCAGTCAAATGGTGATCACGGGCAGCCGACGGACGATGTTGATTACGACTATGAGTTCCTAAGGAAGACATTCTACGAGGACCAATGATGAAAATGTGTAAGATGACAGGTGAGTTGTAAGAATAAGTTGATATGAAATAGCGGGGATGCGTAAGTGGATGTATATGTATTAGTACTAGTGAAGACTCGAGGATAAGTCAAGAATTAAAATAATATATATATATATATATATATATATATATATATATATATATATATATGAGTTGGAAGCATTTAAGTAAATAATGTTTTATAAAATTTTCCAAAAGTAAGATAACCAAGCATATCAAACGAGTTGACCTCCCATGAGCTTTCCATGGCAATTTGAATGGCCCAACTAAGTAACAACATAAAGTTTGTGAATTGGCCTCCTATGAGCGTTCCATGGCAATTTGTTGGCCCAATTCAAATAACGAGTATTGAACAATTTAGTTGGTCAGCCAATGAGCGTGTACATGGCGTTTAACTGACCCAACTAATTAACGAATTATCGAATCAATGGAGTTGTTCGGACCATGAGCGTTACATGGCATTTAACCGACTCAACTAAATATCGAATCAACGAATCAAATATAAGTAGTTGGTGTATCTCGGGAACCACCCCAGACGATACGTTCCAACCCAAAATCAAATCGAAAATGATTTAAGAAATGAATAGTTGGAGGCCCATGGATTTCCATGGATTTTTCACCCAACTAAGTGTAAGTGCACGGATTTGGTGTCCGCAGCTGTTCGAATAGGATAGGGGTAGTTTAGTCTTTACAATTAATGTATAATGGCTCATTCGCTAAGGATGTTTAGCGAATGAGGCCTGATTCGTTAAAGACTAGGCTATTCGTTAATGTAAGAACCCATTCGTTACTATAGTGTAACGAAACCCATTCGTTACAATAGTGTAACGAATGGCGGCTTAATCATTAATGTATTACCCATTTGCTAAGCCTGTTGAGCGAATGGGCTATGGAAAGACCTTATTCGTTAACCTTGTTAATGAATGAGAGGTCACATTCGTTACTAAAGTTATAACGAATGAGCCCATCCTATAAATAGGCCTTCCATAGTTAATATGCATAGAGATCTGTGCCATATTTATCCCTTGTAACGTTATGCTGCCGGATTTCTCTCAGACCATAATGTATCTTCATGTAACGTATTGATCATCAATTGTAACATCCAACTTTTGCTAAATTATAAATAACAGAAAGTTCTATGATTAATTGTGTGTTGTTAACTTAATTGGGTGTGTTAATGTTTGGATAATAAATGGAATTAGAAGAGTGAGTGGGTTGCGGGGCCCATAGTCCTCTTTATAAACCCAACCCCACCTTACTTTCACCACTTTCTTCCCTTCCACCACACACACACACTCAAGAACACACACATTTTCTCTCAAGACCCGAATCCGAATCCGGGCTAAAGCAAGGAAGATCTTGGTGTTCGAGTATCTCAAACATCAAGAAAACGTCCAGATCTTCGGGGTTGTCCAGATCTGAACCGAAACTAGAGCAAAAAGGTAAGCTTCGGCCAAAGGGTTAAGTTTTATGGTTAGAATCGACATGCAAACCGATGTAATGATAGATCGGGTTGTAAAATGTAAAAAAAACATGAACTTGGTGAGTTTTAGCCTCACGGGTGTATTATAGAACAAAAAGGTGACGTCTGGACTATGAGAAACACGGGTATACAAAGTTGGTACAACCCCAAAACACATAAAAAGAGTAGAATCGGGTCCTAAGGAGGAAACAGGGAGAAAAATGGCTTTATAATGGTATAAACAACGAAAGGCAGGAATTTCGCATCGCACAGCCATGCGAAGCGAAATCAATATTTTCGCATCGCACAGTCATGTGAAGCGAGAAAGTCATGCGAAGCGAAAAAGTCATGCGCAACTAAGGAAGGGCATTACCATTAACAGTGAGAGAAACCGACTCCAGGTGAGTTCTAGCCCATTTTATCTGTTATGTTTTCGGGGCTGTGTGCATACTCCTATGTGGTAGATAATACACTTACTTGATTAGTAAAGTGAATGATATGTGTATGATGGTGTATTGAATGTATTGTTACATAATGATTGTATGAACAAGTATGTATATATATATATATATATATTTATAACTGGAAGATAGGTAAAGTATGCACGTGTGATAAAGGTATGGTTATTCGAGACGGAAGGGACCAGACCCTCATAATATCTGAGATGATAGGGACCAGACCCTCATAATATTTGAGATGATAGGGACCAGACCCTCATAATATCTGTGATGTTAGGGACCAGACCCTTATAATATCTATGATGTTAGGGACCAGACCCTTATAATATCTGTGATGTTTAAGATAGAATAGCTTATTGTATACCATAGGGTTTTATGAAAGGAAGTATTTAAGAACGTGTGCATGTATGTAAAGTATTTATGAAAGAAGTAATGGTAAATAAGGTATGAATACGTATCTCTGGACACGTATGAGTAAGTATGAATGTTATGTATGTTAATTGAATAACTAGAACTCACTCAGTGTAGCTGACTTTTAGTATGCACGCAAGCAAATAGGTTGAGGCAGCTGGCTTGAGGAGGGACACATGGCATGAACGGAAGAGACTGGCATCTACGAAGAAGTGTCATGAATGTTTTAATTAATGTTTATCGAAAGACAATTTGTATGTTAAGACAAAAATGAATGTTTTATAATGTGATGTTTGAAGTTTTAAATTATTCCACTAAAGTTTTAATTAACTCTGATTTTAGAACTGTGTTTATGAGTAAATCCAACACCAAAGTAGGGTTACCGGGAACGGGGCCTTACATCAATAAAGTATTAGTTTAACGTATTAAACACGACTTAATGTATCGATTTGCGACTAGATTCCTAGCTTGTAAACGTTCGTTATAACGTTTTCTCACTAAGCATTTAAAATAACTTAAAACAAAAATTTGGAAGTATAACCGTTTAGCCGGTTATGTTTACCATGTAACCGTTTAGCTGATTACGGGTACCACTTGAAGTTATGTGGTTGTACGAGATTTGTCATACCCACACGCTTCAGGTGAAAAAGCAAAACACGGGAATTCTTAAGGAAT